>NC_058371.1:105516896-105816896 GCF_018350175.1 Felis catus | reverse complement strand
GTATACAATATAGAAATCCTCTAAGCATTTTACATGCATAATATCATTTGACTCCGTTTCGTTCTGTCTAATCTCCCTTTTTCCAGTGTGAATACTGAACTTCATAGAGTTAATAATCGCTAAGGAAGTTGGTTAAAAGCATACAGTTTTTAAGGCATATGGGTTTTTGTGACTTCAAAGCTGACAAATATTCCCACCATTTCAATTTACATTTACCCACCAGACATGAATCCAACAGGCACTATTTTCAAGGATATGCCAATGCCGCTCATCTTAAGTAGGTAACGCTACCTGGTTGGTCCTTTCTTATGTCAGGAGAAAAGAAGGTCAAGGTAAGGAACATAACCTATTTTTTAAATTATACTTAAAGTTTCGATGCATGATTCAGAGTGAAATTTTCAAATACACTGATATTTATTAAAGTCCTATTTTACACAAAGTTGAAAATGTAGATCTATAGTACCATATCAAAACACTTAGTGCCAGATAACTTTCAGGAAAAAAAGTTTTTCTTCAGACTTTATAAAGGAAAGACTGCAAAAACATAACTTACATAACATTCTCAGAATGATCTGAGAAATGACCTCATTAGGAAACATACTAATAGTTCTGCCCTGAACATAAGTAGCCTAAATAAAGGTAATGCATACTTTCATATCAGTTCAACTCAGATTTTGAAGTCACATAAGTTTATCTCACATTCCTGAGGTTGGGGGTTGGTTGGGGAGACTTCTTGTTTTTCAGAGCTTTTTGGATTTTGAATTGTAGGTGACATGCTGTACTTGTTTTTATTCATCCTTATTTAATTGATTTTCTACTAGTGCTTGCTCTATAATCATCAATTCTTCATTTCACCCTTACCTCCCTATAATCTGGTTATGATTCAGAGCTGTAGATTGTGGCCTTAGAATCTTCAGCTTCCTTAGCAATATGAAGCACGCTGTCCTGGCTTTATGAACCACAGCCCTTGAAACCATCTGAAGAGGCAGACCCAGGAAGCCACTAGATAGTCAGCATGTGTTTGCTCTCTTATAAAGAATAGAGGTGACAATTATAGTCTTACTGTTGAAGGGTTTTTTTTTTCTCCTAGTCTTTAAACCTGAAATGAAATGTAGAGATATAAAATGTATGCCTTAATCAGTTCTTTGCAGTTGTGCATATTTGTTTTTCATACTTGCCAACACTCTCAACTACTGTTGCAACATATGTGCATTTTCCTGAGGAGAGTATTCTTAGCATAAATCAGATTATCTCTGATGCCCCTAAAATGATCAAGAATGATTCTGTATTTTTATCTAAATAAAGATATGATCCCAGAAGTAGGTTAACTCACTGTCTTAATTACATACATGAGGCCAAAAAAGTGAGATGAGAGAATGCTCCTCCCATCCATTGATTTCCTGTTTCCTAGTGTTCTTTTCTCAATCCTGGACATAATCTATGGCCATCCATTTGGAACAAGATCAATGCACAAAAGGGTAAAATGTAGATGCACCTTGATCAACTCCTGCCCACTGTGCCTCAAGTATGCCCAATGGTGCACGTTGTTTATTTGGAAAAACTACAGCCTCCCACACTCTATATGAAGTCATGCCAGGCTTCTCATATAGCATGTTTTTATGCCAATCTGCTGTCCCTTCTCTGGAGGAGAAATAAAATTAGGCTTGCTATGTTAAAATCTCAGATAAATACCAGATTTCATGTATGTGAATAATAGAATAAAAAGTTCTTCCTCAGAAGGTTTTATCTTGGCAGTTTTCTCCCAAGTACTCCACAGAGTTCTTCCTTAAATATAATCTAGGTAAACATTAGTGTCTCATCTTTTGCCAACTGAAATTCAGAGGAATTGCGATGGGAACTGAAGGACCAAATGCTCAGTGTGTCTTCAACACCCCACTGAGAGGATCCAAGCACAGAATGACTTTTGAAGTGAAGGTGGACTCTACTCTCTGATCAGTACCATGGGAGGCACTAAATGAGATGAGAATGGGCCCCGAGGAAGCTTTCAACCAGTGTGATTATGATGCACAGGAGAAATCATTGGATATATACCCCTGAAGTTGAACAATGAAATAGAATGCTGGCTAGGAAGCATCAAAAAATCAGAGCATATTTAATTCATATGAGATCAGAAATGGAAACATTTTATCATTCAATACAATTTAAAACACCTCTCAAACTCAAATACTTTGCAAGGTTCAGGGACCATGTCCACCCCATGTTTTATATCAAATCAGGTTCAATCACTGGCAGCTCAATAAATAACAATAAAAAAATTCCCCTCGGGGAGAATATTGCAAAAACATTACTTTTTCATTTTTTTTCTTGAGCACATAAATCCTATATTATACAGTTATTTTTTTTTAAATCCTGGGGCAGCACTGAAAGGAATGTGACAAGAAAGAGTTCACACAACAATATTTTAGAAAACTGTTTTCACAAGACATACTCTTTGAACTTTTAAAGGATCAAGTAATCTAAATATTTATTTCTGTCCTGAATTTAGCTTTGGAGGTCCTATTTAGAAAGGATGTTTTAAAATAATTGAATTTAGGTAGAGTAATGTTATTTATGGCTATGTTTTATCTGTGGCCATTCAGTAAAGACATAATATGTATATTTAGTGATATCTTCCTATTTTTACAATGAATCTGACCTCCCTTACTAAGTGATTTTTCTAGAGTAATAAAAAGTCATGTTTCTAAAAATAGCTGACTCCCACTAGGACATATTTGAAAGCATTTACAAGAAATGAAGGAGCTAAAACAC
Source organism: Felis catus (assembly GCF_018350175.1). Taxonomy (NCBI): domain Eukaryota; kingdom Metazoa; phylum Chordata; class Mammalia; order Carnivora; family Felidae; genus Felis; species Felis catus. The sequence continues at coordinate 105,814,127 of NC_058371.1, read as the reverse complement.
AAGAAGCAGTATGAAGGAGCTGAGAAGGTTGTGAAGGTTCCATTAGGTCTTTGAAAATTTCAACAACACCTATAATAGTAAACCCAAAGATTTGCTCAAACTCTGGATTCATGTGTGAAGTCAGCCTCTCCCAGATTTTAATGGAAATAGGGATCTGCTAGGCAGAGGAAGAGAACAATGAATGCTAGGACAGCAAGCGAAGGTGGCAGGTGTGCTTGACTCCTTGACTGTACGACCACATCCTGCCTCCCAAACATACACTCCCAAAGAATAAGCACTTGCTTGAACTATACTGGCTACCCCCCCCCAGACTTAAATGTATTACAACCATCTCTGAGTCCAGTATTTCTGGATGCTGGCAGTCCTATCAGTTCTGCATTGAACTCTTGAAACCTAGTAAGCTAGGGATAAATGGTATTATTCAATTTTAATATACTCTAATACTGTCCAATAAAAATTTTCATTTGATTATGAAGAAAATGGGAAACAACACACAGCAATCACCAACGTGCATCATATAACATCTCCTCTCAGACAGAAGTCCTAGGCAATTATTCATCTGGAAACAGAATAGAATCATCAAATGACCAATTTGGCAGTATTGGTTCTAACTTTGGTGAAAGCCCCCTTTATCCATTTTCTCCATGAACAATGATTCTGCCAATATAACATCTGTCAATTTTATTCCATGTGAATATCTGCAATTGGCATCGAAGAAGCTATTTTACCGAGGCTATTTTTTTTGAGCATCCCACTGTTCAATTTTGGATGCTTAGGAAGCCCACAACTAAGAAAACATAGGTTGCAAGTATCTAGGCTTGGATATCTTTATAAATATATCTCCTTTCAAATTTTATCTACCTCTTGGTCTACTTATATGTGGCCAATTCCATGTTCCAGCGATCAAAACTAGAGATCATATTTAATCGCAATCCTTGAGCTTAGCACTAGAACTGGAATGTGCTCTTTCCTAGTAGGTGGTATTGATCTTTGGTACTATGATCATTCACCTGGATCCGTTTAAAGAGAGAGGTCTGCCTCTCAGAGCAATTTGAAGTCATGATTGGGTTGGTAAATTATGCATATTACTATCTTGGCCCTAAGCCTACATTTTGATTTCATGTCCACAATGTGAGCAGTTAGCTACTTTATCATGAAGGAAATTCTTAAGAATTCTTAAGAATTAGGATGAGTCCAGTGAAGCCATGTATTTCTTAGTTCCCTATATTTTCTCCTACTAATTTTCCCATTTCCCTGTTAACCCTACCTTCTCCTCACTGTAAGGAATTAAGCTTGTGTGGCCATTCAAATACCTGAATTATCAGACTTTCATTAAATTTGGATTGTAGACCAAAAGTAGAAGAGCCACTTTTAGCAAAATTTTCTTTCCTTTGCGTTCTGCCTGCAGAGAAGAGTTGCAAAGCAAGCTTGGCTTTTCTCTGGTAGTGATTTCAGTATTAGAACTCTTTCTGACTCACTTCTTCTAATGTTGGAACCTTGGTAGACACAAGATCTGGGGTCCGCAGTAAAAGAAAAATCCTTTTAAGTATATGTTGAGCAATTAAATAGCAAACATCCTCAATTTCTCAACTACCATATCCTAACAGAATTCAGGCAACCCCATATTTTAGAGCCTGTTACTTTTGAAATCCCATTCTTGGTAGCAAATAAAAGTTATATACTTTTGATTGAAATAACACAAAAATATATACATTTAAACTAGACAATAATACTGGGAAGTTACTATCTCACATGACTGAACAATGTCAAGAAAAGTCAGGTTTAGCATTCAGTTTGTATGGACTCCATATCTGTGTGTGGATTTCTATGTTATTCCTTAGATATGTCTTCTTCATAAATCAGATTCATCCTTAGATCATAAGAGTAACATAAACAAAGCACTTCTTGTCCTCACAGGTATACAAAACACTGTCCAGAGAAAGGATTGGTATCCTATAATTCCCACCAAAAGTCCTGTAATATTATTCATATTGGACTTATTAAAGAGTGTACTGTGCTGATTTATTTAAGCTATATTATACACTTCGTCTGGGGATGGAGGAACAGTGCCACATTTCCTGTAAACAATGTATTTGCAACATACAACCTGAGGTATTGAGAGGTGAAAGAGAGAGAAAGGTACTGGATACATTTTTACTTTTTGTTGCAGTTCAATAAATATGGATAAAAAAAATATACTGGTTTATATCGAATAACCAACACAACATTGAAATGAAATTCGGGTTATGTCACCCAAATGTTAAGTCCTTTCTCAAAATACTATAGTCTCAAAAAATCATTTTAGAGTAAAACTTAGTAGAATTTAGTATTAGGCTCCATCACAGTATACTACATAAACTTATTTTTTGTAAATAATCTTATAAAAGAAAAAATTTTGCTCACTAGCTGTCCAAGGCACTTCTCCTTAGCAAGTATTATTAGTTAATCCACGTAAGTACATATAGGTGATCAATCACATAAAATTAGAAAAGATATTAGATGACACATCTTACCACTTGAATTTTAAATCATTTAAACTCTTGTTCTGATTTATGGCTTCTAAAATTTGCAAAATTTCATTCTTTAAATAAATATGCAAGCTCCATGTTAAAGTTCTAAACATACCGTGGCCCGTGTTTTTGAGTCATCTCTTGTGATTTTACCTACAAACTCTCTCAGACAGCATTCTTATAAAGAAATGCTTAGAGGAGCTGAAGCCAGACTGAAACACAGATATTCCCCCTTCCTCTTATCCTCCTCTTAGAGCACTTATTATAACAGTAACATTATGTCTCATGTTGCACGTCTGAATTCATTTCTTTTGAATATTTATCTAGATATATTACTTCTGTTTCATAGGGACTGCAAATCGTCAAACTTAGTAGATAAAACCAAACTATTTTCCAAGTGGTTATACCATTTTACACACCCATCAGTGAAGTGTGAGAGCTTTAGTTGTTTGACATTGCCAATATGGTACAATTAGGGCAACCATACTGCTACAGCTCTGAAACATTAGGAAGGGATTTTGCCTAAGCTCCCATTTGCTCCCTTTTTACAATAAACATATGAAAAGGGTGTTATGTGAAACTTCTCTGCAATATCTGGCACCAAAAATAATTATTCAACAGGTATTAGCTGCAGTTACAACAAAATTCTAAATAAAAATAGACAAGACAGCATCCTCAAACTGTATTCCCTAATCAGTGATGGCCTTTTATGGTGTTTAGCTGTTAATAAATTTGCATTCTCTTCAGTGTTATAACAAAGAAGAAATGGGTTTTTTAATTGGAAAAAGAGGTATTTTCAGTCACACTGAAAATTATTCACATAAAACGCAGCTCTCCCATAGCAAAACCGTCATTATCCCTAATATCTCACACTGGAAATACCACAGTACCCACATGCATGTGGAGTGAGCCTTGAAAGTCTGGAAATATTTTATAGTGGTGTGTCAGAGAAGGCTTTTCTGTTGGAAAAACAGAGGACTGAAAATGTGGAAATAGACAATGTTGCCGAACAGATAGAATTATGGATAAATTGGAAAACAGGACTAAGTTACATCAAGTTTACAAATACCCCTCAACAAAACATCATTTACCCCATGTAGATTTTCTTCTGGAAAGGGAAGAAACATTTTTCAAACATTTCACTGCAAACCCTCAAGCAGACAACCTATGAGGAGCATATCCACAAGGGAGTCCCTACTTTTTTTAACCAATTGAATTTTTAAAAATTACAAACCCATTTTATAAAAAACTATAATTTTCCAAATTATCAAATTGAGATCTTCTTCTGTATCATTACACTCTGTAGGTTTTACCATTTAATTCCTATACGCAAGTATTTTTAGGGTTTTTTCAGCCCCTACCAGTTAGAGTACTCAAATAACAGCGAATAACATAAGAAATACACTTCTGAGGTGATTGATTCACTTGCTACTTCCGTCTTTTCTACCACGTGACATTGTTTGCTCTTAGTCTGTTGGATAGTGCTATTTTCAGTTAATATTTCCTCTGTGTAGTTTGTTAAATCCACTGGAGTATCTGCTGCTAATTTAAGGGCATACTTGCTTAATTGAAATGAGAATGTAATATGTGGTTAAATGTTCATTTGAAACTAAGGATGAAGAGAGACTAAGTGCAGAATGATGATCCTTACATTTTTCTTCAAAGCCTAGAAGTGCTGAGGGTCCATGTTAAAGAATGCTCTGTGATTCAGGTACAAAATCTTTTTTTTTCTTTCCAGATAAAAAAAAAACATTTTTTATATTGTTTCAAGTTTTTATTTAAATTCCAGTTAGTTAACATATAGTGTAATACCAGCTTCAGGAGAATTCCGAGGTTCATCACTTACCTATAATACCCAGTGATTATTACGAGTGTCCTCCTTAACACTCATCACCCATTTAGCCCATCCCCTGCCCACCTCCCTCCATCAACCCTCAGTTTGTTCAGTATAGTCAAGAGCTTCTATTATGGTTTGCCTCTCTCTTTTTTCCTCTTCCCTTACATTCATCTGCTTTATTTCTTAAATTCCACATATTAGTGAAATCATATGGCATTTGTCTTTCTATGACAAATACTTCATTTAGTATAATACATTCTAGCTCCATCTGTCATTGCAAATGGCAAGATTTTTCATGGCTGAGGAATATTCCATTGGGTGTGTGTGTGTGTGTGTACACACACACATATCACCTTTTCTTTTTCCATTTATCAGTTGATGGATATTCGGGCTCTTCCCATAAACTGCCTATTGTTGATAATGCTGCTATAAATACCAGGATGCTTGTGTCTCTTCAAATCAGTATTTTTGTATTCTTTGGGTAAATACCTAGTAGTGCAATTGCTGGATCACAGAGTAGTTCTATTTTTAACCTTTTGAGGAATCCATACTGTTTTCCAGAGTGGCTGCACCAGTTTGCATTACCACCAACAGTGTAAGGGGGTTTGCTTTTCTCAGCATCCTCACCAACATTTGTTTCCTGTGATGTTAATTTTAGACATTCTGACAGGTGTGAGGTGATGTTTTACTGTGGTTGTGATTTGTATTTCTCTAATAATGAGTGATATTGAGCATCTTTTCATGTGTCTGTTGCCCATCTGTACGTCTCCTTTGGAAAAATTATCTATTCATGTCTTCTTCCCATTTCTTAGCCGGGTTATTTGTTTTTTTGGGTGTTGAGTTTTATAAGTTCTGTTTTAAGCCAATGACAACTACATTCCTTAAACTAAAATTTAAAACATACCATTTCAACACTACCATCACCATAGTAGTGCACAGAATCTCATGGCTTGAAAGAAATAAGAAAGCATAGAGCATTTTTTCCTAGGGCTCAACTGGGGTTTCATCTGAATCATTACATATGGCAAAATATTTATATCCCAAGGTAGATGTGTTAGTTTCTTCTTTTGCTTAATTAAAAACAAACAGCTGTTCAACTTCCTCAATCACCGAATACAATGAAATCAACAAACACAAGGTTGTCAACTTCTGAACACAATTACAAAAACACAATTTAGATGTGTTATAGCCTTCTACAGGCATATTTCTTCATTATGAGTTATAAATTCAGCATAAGAACCTAATATTACGAATTTGAATGAATATGAATTTGAATATGAAAAACTGAATGTAACATATTTTCACAAACCACAGAGCTCAAAACAGTTCTAAATAGGCATGGACACTATTCGGTCTCCTTGTGGGCACCGATTGTCACCCTTTGCATCTTTAGGTCTCCTAGAGCCTTGTGTATATCAAAGCACTCATGTTTGTTGCAGTGAATTGATGCAAACTTAATTCCTAACAGAAGACAAACTTAATTGGCACCCCCTTAAAAAGCCTTTGTATCTCATTTGTAAATATTAATTCACTGTTCTTGCTTGTCATCTGTCACACTTGCCAGATCAAGGACAGGAACCATGCTTCTTTTATTCAACAACAAAATATTAGCAGCTAGTGCAATGAAAACTTGTTATTGGTGAATAAGTGAATTTGCAGTTTACTTTTAATTGGCTGACACATACCACACAACATTGAACTCCACTCTCTGGAACTAAAAATCTGTCAACTTTAATCAGTGTTTCTCAAGGGGAGAGAAAAACTGGCTTCAAGCATTAGACTCTTCTTTAGGAATTCAGTGTGTGGCATCCTAATGTTATTTTTGATTCACTAAGCTCTTTGAAACTTGAGTGCTTTTATAAGTAAAAATTGAATTTGATTTCTAATGTGAAGCTACAACTAGAATTTTTCATAAATAAAAAAGGCTGTCATTTTATATATTACCAACGAATATAAAATATATTAATAGCAAAACTTTCTTTAGGAACAAAAGGAAATATTCTATTTTACTGCAGTTGAAAAAAACCTTTACAGAAACAATCTAAAGACACTTAAAAAGGAAGAGGTCAGTGGGTAACCACCCATACGCTTTCTTTCTAAAGAAGGTTACTGTTAGCATTAGTGGGAAAAATGGGATCTGTTTTAAAATAAAGAGGTGGAAAATGTTTCTGGAAAATTAGAGAGATATAAAAGGAATTTAACTTAAATAAAACAGGGCTGTGGAATAACATTTCTGCCTGGTTCTTATTATTCAGGGGAAATGCAGTTCTTATGTGGTGATGGTGCTGATGATCAAGCTTCTAGACCTATGTCTGGCCAAGCGAACATTTGAAGTCTTTCTCTTTCCCAGTGGATCATATCTCACCTGCTCTTCTTGTCCTTCAATTTTCCCAATACTGTGGCCAAACCCTGTCACTCCAACCTCCCTAGAAGGAAGCTTTTACAATCCCATCTCCTCACCCACCATGTGCCAATCTAATTCCTAGAGTCACGTGCCCTTTTTCCAGCTGCCGTAATGGTCTTACTTCACGGCGATTAAGTTTTAGGGTCTGGAGGTATTCTACAAGGATATAAACAAAAGTAGAGTCAGGCCAAATAAATGCAAACGGCATATATGATTCTTGATATCTAGATAGAATTCTTCAAGCTGTGAGGCTGGTCTCAGTCAGTTTTATATATTAGTAGATTACACATCTCACATTGACAGATGCTGTTAATTTTTTTTGTATGTATATACATATGGATACATATGTGCATTTCTATGTTAAATATTAATATAGTAGTATAAAATATTGATTTTTGTTGCCATGTATAATATTCATTCACTCAAAAAATAGTAAATGCTTATTATGTTCCAGCCCTATTTTGGACACTAGAGTTTCAAGAGGAAATGTTAAGGTTTCAGACCTTGTATAGATGGTAAAGACAAAATTAAGTATTTAAATCAAAATTGTAAACCTATTATAGACATTTATGTAGATTTATTTTAAGTAAATGTGCTAAAAACTCCACAAACATCTCAGGGCAAATATGCCTCAGAATGAGGTTGGTTTTTGTGAATGTGCACATATATATGTATGTGTGTATGTGTATGTATGTATCTATGCATATATATACATAAAATCTTCATAATATTGAATATTTTACCAGCTTCTTCATAGTTCTGGCTACATTGTTGTCATTTTTATCTCATATCCTGGTTACTGAGGAATTTTAAATAAAAATGACAGCTCTCTCATTGAACTTGTTCACTTACAGTTTTATTTTTTCAATGTACAGTTTATTTTCTGGAATATTTAATCCACGTGTCCATTTTGTGATAGATAGGCAACAAAGAAAATGGAACTGAAGGATCCACTAAATTTGGCATAAACTACAACATGTCAAAATCCTCTGAGGATAAATGAAAGAGGTAAGCCATATACAAAAACAGCATTTTTTCCACTGTTGGGTCACAGGTGTCAAAAGCCACCACAGAGATGTGACCATTTGACAAAAGTCTGTGTAGGAGCACATTCTTATCTATGAATAGATTTTTTATAGATCTTGTGTCTTTTCAAGGAAATGAATGCTTTCGCTAACCTGGTGATGTTTTCGCTGTTGTTTTAACACCTGATAGGGGTTTGGCCTCAAATACTTCTCCAGTCTGCCATTCCAATGAACTTATAGCTGGACAACTTATAAACCATGCAGATAGGTATTCCCTGCCCAGTTTACCTCCTAACTCCTCCCTTATTCTTTTTTTTTTATGTTAATTTGTTTTTGAGAGACAGAGCATGAATAGGGGACCGGCAAAGAGAGAGGGAGACACAGAATCTGAAACAGGCTCCAGGCTCTGAGCTGTCAGCACAGAGGCCACCCAGGGGCCTCCAACTCCTCCCTTATTCTTATTGGAAAATTAAGTATGGACACAAGTTTGTTCTTTTTTGTGTTCCATTGAGGCATTAATCCACATTAGAGACCACTGTCCTAGAGTAGGCAGTTATTTATGGTTTTATTGTTATTAATAGGTTTTTGTTCTCTTGACATGATTTCTGTATTTGTTGTGCCTGTTATGGAGATGGCCGCCAGTGGAAGATGTGGTATATTGCTAGATCACGCAGCCTCTTTGTACTGCTGATATCTAAAATCTTCAGGATGTAAATAATAAATTTTTTCCAGCAAAACCAAAATCTACCCTTAAATATATAGTATACATGTAAGCATATTTTTAAATATAAATATATAAATATATATTATATATATTTAAATATAAATCTATATTATATATAAATATATAAATATAAACGTACTATATAAACATATAGTATAAATAGAAAGTAAATAAAGTGTTATTAGTTTAAAATACAGTTCAAAACTGATCTACTATCTAGTTTCAGATCTGCCACTAGTAATTTGAACCCAGATCTTTTAACCATTCTGACTAAAAATGGTCCTCTATTACTGAATTTAAATAACTTCTAACTTCTCTTCATGATTCCATAATTTAAAAACAAATAAACAAAAATAATTTCATAATATACACTTTGATTTTATCTACTAAAATGTATCAACTCTAGGAAATTACTCTAGAAAAAGAAATATATCTATGAATATTATTTATACTATTACTTATTTTCAATATATAAATCACATACAAAAACAAACCATACCAATGTCTCAAATTACTCAAATTTGAATTATTCAAGTCAATTGAATAAACAGCTGTTTTATATATGTAATAATTTACTCATGCACAATTATTTACAATTTTCCTCTTGGGTTTTAATATTCATTTAAAATAAGACATCTGGAGCTCCTGGGTGGCTCAGCGGGTTAAGTGGCCAACTCTTGATTTCAGCTCAGGTCATGATCTCACAGTTCCTGAAATCCAGCCCTGTGTCAAGCTCTGTGCTGACAACACCAAGCCTGCTTAGGAGTCTCTCTCTCCCTCTCTCTCTGCTTTTTCCTCAGTTTCTCTCAAAATAAATAAACTTTAAAAAAAAAGATGTTTTCCCATTTATTTCATTTTTCAGTAAAGAGAGATATAGACATACACTTGTATCTATGTATAGATACAATAAATAATAGATGCATACATAGACACATATATACATAAAGGCTGTATAAAAGATGTGAAAAATATGACATGATTTTCACATTGGTTACTTTTTTTTAATATTCATTTATGTTTGAGAAAGACGCAAATCATGAGCAAGGGGAGGGGCAGAGAAAGAGGGAGACAGAAAATTCAAGGCAGGCTCCAGGCTCTGAACTATCAGCACAGAGCCCTATGTGGGGCTCAAACTCATAAGCTGTGAGATCATTACCTGAGCGGAAGTCAGACACTTAACCCACATTGGTTACTTATATATGATGTGTTTAAAAGTGAATTTTGCTGTTTCTCCACTCTTTTCTGCATTTTGAAAATTCACTAAATGAATATGCATTACTCATAACACGAAAGCAAAGGGTGGAAAAAGATAAATTAACCAATATGGCTATATATTAGAGACAAAATTCCTATAACAAAGTTTCACGTAAGTAAATATATAGGACATCTTCCTACTTAATTCCAACACAATTTTAACCATTTTTAATTTTTTTTTAATTTTTATGTTAGAAAGAGTGAGTATGTGAAGAGGGAGAGGGGCAGAAAGAGAGGAAGGCAGAATCCTAAGTAGTCTCCATGTTCAGTGCAGAACCAAATGCAGCATTTGATCCCATAACCTGGGAATATGACCTGAGCTAAAATCAAGAGTCAGACATTCAAGTGACTGAGCCACCCAGCTGTCCCTTAATTCTATTAAAACTTTTTTTAATGTTTATTCATTTTTGAAAGATGGAGAGAGACAGAGCACGAGCAGGGGAGGGGCAGAGAGAGAGGGAGACACAAAATCCAACCAGGCTTCAGGCTCTGAGCTGTCAGCACAGAGCCCGATGCAGGGCTTGAACCCACTAACTGCAAGATCATGACCTGAATTCCAATGCTTAGCCAGCTGAGCCGCCCAGGCACCCCTATCTTTTAAAATGCAATTTGTCAGATGCTCAGTTTGTCGCTGTGTAAAATTGATTTTCAGACGCAAATACATGAAAAATCATTTTCCTTTCCAGTGCATACCTTCCTCTCCATACCACTCCATGCATATAAAGCAGAGGTTTAAAACTTAAATGCCTCTGGGGTAAGGAAGACTGTGTAAAGATAGGCAGTAGCTGGGCTAACACAAAAGGGAGTTGTGGGGGGCTCTGGAAAATTTGAGAACACATGACCTGACTAAAGATTTTTTTCTTAATTGTCAAAACTACTAGCTGAAGAAAACATTTCCATAGGCATAATTCAGATCATAGGATAGAATTTATAATCTGTGATTATAAACTCAATTTTTTTTCCTAAACAGGAGATAATGGAAATAAAAATGCAAAATGCAGGTAAAATTTACATTATTACAAAATTAGCCAAAGTGGAGAAAAGTAAATAGAAGAGCATAAACAAATATACTAAGAGTGAAAAGCAGAGATGCCACATATCCTTACATTCATGGCAAAAGTAGACACTATAAAGCTTACTTGTAGGAATGTGAGTTAAGAATATAAGAGTGATCATTTGCTCAATCTTGGTAAAGACGCTTTCTAGAGTTTATGTACATTGAAACAAAACTAGATTTTTTTTACCCCCACTAATCTACTGGCATTGTGTTCCTTCAGTGTGTCCTCAGTCTCATTTGTTTAATACAACCAACACTGAACAGGATACAATATCTATCCAGAGGTTACAGTCTACAAGTTCCTAAGGCATTTTTGTGACATTCATACACCCTTCCCTCAATCTCTGCCAGGTTGATGCAGATTCCATTTAGAACTGCAATTATCCACTGAGTCTGGATAGTTGAATGTTGGACTACTTGGCTATATCCTTGGCTTTCCACTCAGTTTATCCCAGCCTTGACTTTGAAGAACGGATTCTTTTTTCTGTACATCTAAGTACTAGCTATCATTCTTCCCCTAGAGACCTGGAACCATGCTGTGCTTGCCTTGACTGATTTTAACATTGCCTCCTTTATATTTTTATACAGTTGAATTCCATCCATTGCCTTGGATATGTTTCTTCAACATTGGCTCAAATCAGACTTGAATATATCAAATCTATCAGGACACTGAGTATTTTACTCTTAGCTATACTCTTAAGATTCCAGTCTTTAGGGGGGTAGTTTTTAGACACAGTTCCAGATAATTTTGGCTTCCAACACTCTTCCTTTTATTCCACGTTTACATACCACCAACAACCCAGAATTCCTTAGTAATGAGACATTCTGAACAGTGCCATGAAATCAATTTTCATACAAGAAAAATTAAGTTTTTTCTAACACTAATTATTGTCTCCATATCACAGTTTCATTCAAAATTCAGTAGATTTGGATTAATGATGAGATTGCTTTAAACTATATAAGATGCCCAAACATCCAAGAAGAAGAGTGAAAATAAAGTTATTCTTATTTTCTATCTGACAGAGTTCAGTCAAAAAGCTGCAGAATAGAACTGACTTACGTTTTTCCTCTGATCCCTAGAGTGAAGAGGAAGAGAAATTATCTGTGGTGAAAAATGTTGTATTCTTACCATTGTAAAGTGGGAAGGAGAGAACGCAGGCAAAGGGTAGTGAAAATGTGTTTTTAGGTCTCTAGAGTCACAGTTAAAATAGTCTCAATAGGTACAACATACAAATCATGAACATTGCTATGGTTATGCACATAATACAATTGTTTTGAAAGCAAAAATTTAAAATAGTCATAGGATATATGACCTAAATGTGAGACTTGAGACCATAAAACTTCTAGAAAACAGGTAGCAATCTCTTTGACATTGGCCATAAAAACATTTTTCTAGATAACTCTCCTCAGGCAAGGAAAACAAAAGCAAAATTAAATTATTGAGACTACACCAAATTATTGAGACTACGCCAAAAAGATTTTGCATACTATAGGAAACAATAAAACAAAAAGGCAACATACTGAATGGGAGAAGATATTTACGCAGTATAGGAAAAAGATTTTGTATAGTATAGGGAATAATACAACAAAAAGGCAACATACTGAATGGGAGAAGATATTTGCACATGATATATCCAATAAGGGGATAATATCCAAAATTATAAACAACTTATACAACTGAACAAAAACAACAAAATAATCCAATTAAAAAGGGGCAGGATGTGAATAGACATTTTTCCATAAAGACATATAGAAGGCAAACAAATACATGAAAAGATGCTCAACATCACTCATCATAAGAGAAATCCAAACTAAAACTACGATGAGATAATAACTTCACCTGTGAGAATGGCTACAAGAAAAAACATAAGATATGACACGTGTTGGCAAGGATGTGGAGAAAAAAGGAATCCTCATGCACTGTTGGTGGGAATGCAAACTGGTGCACCACTGTGGAAGATTGTATTAAGGCTTCTTAAAAATTTAAAAATAGAATTACCATATTATCCAGTAATTCCATTTTTGTATATTTACCCAAAGAAAACAAATACGCCAATTCAAAAAGACATATGCACCTCTATGTTTATTGCATCAGTATTATTTACAACAGTCAAGATATGGAAGCAACCCAAGTGTCCATCCATAGAATATATATATATCCAACAGGAAAAAATACATTTATATATATTCTGCTATATTCTATTATATATTTTCTATATATATGCACATATATATTATATATCTTTATATATTTCTATATATATTATATATAAAAATATTATATATTAATATAATGTATAGCATATATTCTATACGTTCTATTATATATATAATATATATATATAGATAGATATATCTATATATATATAGAACATATATTTCTATTACACATATAATAGAATATTATTCAGCCATAAAAAAGAATGAAATCTTGCCATTTGAAACAACATGGAGGGATCTAGAAAGTATAATGCTAAGTGAAATAAGTCAGAGAAAGATAAACACCATATTATTTCAATAATATGTGGAACTTACAAAACAAAAAAAAAAGAAAAAACAAAAAAGGAGACAAACAGAAAAACCAGACTCTTAAATACAGAGAAAAAAACGGTAGTTGCCAAAGAGGAGGTGGGTGAGTGAATGGGTGACATAAAGGGGATTAAGAGTATATTTATTGTGACGAACACTGAAATGAAAAAAAATAAAAATAAAAAACTCATAGGAAATAATAAGTCTAGGGAATAGAAACACGCAATTCCCACAAAAACATTTATAACTTTGTAATACTTCACTATTTAGTGAAATGAACTTGAGTATCTGTCAAAATGTATCATTAAGTGAAAGAGAAATTGAAAATCATGTGTAAAGAAATGTTAACATGTAAAGCGTTTATTCACTAAAATATTGTTTTAATATCTGCCTACTATGCATCTGAGGATAGAGCCTACCAGAGATCAGATATACTAACCAGTCTCTGCTTTCACAGAATTTATATTTCAGTTTCTGAAAAGAACCTGACTTGTTTGAACACAGAGAAATCCAGGCAGCTAGCAGCATACTGAATAAGAAGGAGTGAATTCCAATATAAGTCCAGAGAAATAAGCAAGTTCCTAATCAGTTGGACCTTGAAGATAATGACAAAAAGCACAGATTTCATTGTCAATGAAATGAAATGAAATAAAAAGTCATGAAAAGCATTTAATTTGGGGACAAATACTCTGTAAAAGATAATTCTGTCCAATCAATGAGGAATAGATGGTAAAACAACACTGTCAATGTTGAATTTTACCTGAGCCCTGTGCTCCTGGAAAACAGTGATGGTAAAGAAACCCCCTACCTTTTTGAGTTCTTGGAAATGGCTTACTGCAAAGAAACATCATTCCCCAAAAGACTTAAATAAGACCCGCAGCTAGGCCCACTCTGTTTGCCTGGGCCAGATGCAAACCCTCCAAATCCCCTTTCTTTGCCATATAAATGATTGGATAAACAGAACAAAATGTTTGCTAATGAAACTTTGGTCAGTTTTTTCTCCTTCCCCCAGACACCTGAACTTTGACACACCTTCAGCTTGAGTCAGTGTATACTCTCCCCTGAAAATCAGCTGGCTTCATGATAAAATAATCTCCGATCCATTGTCCCAGTAAGCCACCTTTCCCTGCCTCTTCCCCACATTCCATTCTTCCTAGCCTTGTTTACTCCTCCCTACAAGAAGAAAACTTCTTTAACCAAACTGTTCAAATGCTCGCAGAGCTCATGATCAGGGAGCACTCTCTATTTGCAATAGTCTCCCTACCCCCATCACCTTTTACCCTGTCTTGCAATAATCTCTTTGAATAAATTCCCTCCTTATATAAGTCCAGATTTAGTTTTTGATGATTCACATAGATGGAAACAGATAATTTAGGTTCTTGATGTCAAAAAGGGAGATAAAATAACAGATTTTACCTACATAATTTCAAAAAGCAAGGATAATGACAATGTGTACAAAGAAAAGGAACACTGGAGGAGAACAAATTTGTTGGTCAGAATAAGCATCAAGAGTATGTTTTGGTCACTTAATTTTGAGAGGTCTCTTAAGTATCCTACTCAGTAGTTGGAGTTTCAAAGGAGTGGTAAGAGCTGAGGCAGTAATTTGGGAGCTGTCAGCATAAAGAACATATTTAATCAAAGGCACTATATGAGGTAATCTATGAAGACAGTATACGTAGAGGAGAGAGGGTGGCTTAGGACTGACATCAAGCATTTGGACATGAACCTTAGGAGTAAGAAATGACAAAGGAAAGTGACTGATGGCTGGTGCTGGAGAAGGAAAACAAAGCATTCAAGCTATTACAGAAACCAAAAGAAAAATGCATCAATAGGATGAAGAATAGTGTACCAAAACTATTCAACAGTACTGAGAGTTCAAGCAAGATGAGAAAAAAAAAAGTGACTACCAGATTTGTCAATACAGAGGAAGCTGAGGATATTAGCAAGGTCAGTTTTAGCAAAGCTGTGGGGATAATGAGTTTCTATTGGACTTGATTTTCTCAAATAGAGAAACAGGAAATCATTGCATTAAACAATAGTCAAAAGAGAAGTTATGTTGAGTGAGGACTGCATGCTTATTCTTAAAATGGGCGCTATTATAGCATAATCGTGTAATGATGTTAAATCTCAAAAAATAAAAAATATGATGACACAGTGGAGATAGAAGACAATTTCAGAAGCAAGGCCAAATTGGTTGAGTCCAGGGGAGAAGATGAGACACAACACTGGTTTCTGGTTTTAAATAAAAGCAAATTTAAATTTTCTGAAATAAACCCTTAGGTGTTGCTTTTTTCTGACAAGATATTTAATATTTGAGTATCACAAAATTTAATAGATAAAACAGTAGGGAGGTTTAGCAAAAAGTAAAAAATAGAACTACCCTATGATCCAGTAATCACACTACTGGGTATTTATCCAAAAACTATAAAAGCACTAATTTGAAGGGATACACGCACCCTTATGTTTATTGTAGCATTATCTACAATAGCCAATATATGGATTCAGCCCAAGTGTCCATCATGGATAGTGGATAATGGATGAATGGATAAAGAATATATATATATATATATATATACACACACATATATATGAATATATATTTATGGAATACTATTCAGCCATAAAAAATAGTGAAATCTTGCCATTTTCAACAACATGGATAAATCTGGAGTGAATAATGAATGCTAAGTGAAATAAGTCAGAGACAAATACCATGTGATTTCATTAATATGTAGAATTTGTGAAAGAAAATAAATGATCAAAGGAAAGAAAAAAGAGAGATACAAACCAAGATATAGAGAACAAACTGATGGCTACCAGGGGGGTGGTGGGTGGGAGGATGGGTAAAGTAGGTGGTGGAGATTAGAGTACTCTTACCATGATAAGCACTGAGTTATGTATAGAATTGTTGAATCACTATATAGTACACCTGAAACTAATATAACACTGTATGTTAACTATACTGGAGTTAAAATTTAAACATAACTGATTAATTAAATAACATAACTGATTGTAATTAATTTTAAGTGCAAAAACTATGTAAATTATGTGTGAAATTATTATTGTTGGAAGACATGCTAATAAAGCATTGTAAAAAAGCACAAAGAAACAATTTGCTGAAATGCACCATGTGGATCATGAAGATAGAAATCTTTGAAGAAAATAAATTTGAAAATTAGAAGAAATATATGCTAAAGAGCTAATGAAATAGAAGGCAAGTAATCAACAAATTATAATAAACTGGACAGAGACCAGTAACTACACTGCATACTCTTACAACATTACTCTTTCATTTAATTTAGGAAATGACTATCAGATCACAGGGACATTTAAGTATAGGTACAATGTATTTATAATGTCTGAAACCCATATTTAGTATTTGTACATTTCCCGGAGTTTGATTATTAGACTAAGGTTTATATAGCAAGAAGTTTTAACTGTTTTTTAATTAATTACAACTATATAAATAAAATGGTATCTAAATATTCAAAGCTTATAGTTCCACATACAATGTCCTATAAATATGATATACATATGTATATTAGTACCCCTATTGAAATATATCAACATTCATGGTCACTTTAATATTTTAATACTATGAGTATAAATAGGATTATCACTTGTAATTTATTTAAATGGGAAAAATGATAATAAATCATTTTTGAGTTGCCAGCTCACAATAATATTTAGAAATGCAGGCTTTTGTAAAATATAGTTCAATGAGAATTTTAAAATACCGCTATCAAATTTCACAACTTAACTTGGACGTTTTAGCGTTATCACTGATGTCTATACAGCATTGGTACAGGTTTTTTACTTCCTGGCATAGGTTTGAAATAAAGCATTTTTCAAAATCACAAGTTGTTTTCAGTGCCAGCAGTGGTGATAATTAGTGTGGAAAAGGAAAAACTTGTCTTAAAACTGAGATCTAAATGTACCTGAGAATCTAAATAACACCTGGCACGGTTGAAATCCATGAGATTATCAGACTTTATTGAAAGTAGGAAAAGAATGAAAGTATCAGCTCAAGAGGCACAATAAAATAACAAAAGACAAGCTTGTGTTATTAGCTAGAGTTCTGATGATTATTTTCCAATTTTTCAAATATATGATATAGGTGTGACAATTTGTAGCATTTACTGAAACTCAGTATCCTGGCAGTATTATAGATGTGTCTGTGTGATTTTTCTTTATCTTGTAAAAAATGAACTGTTAGAAAATCTATTTATTATTTACTCATTTACTCTCTTTTTTCGTGAGTTTAAAGACATGAGAAGCCAAACAGAAATTAATCTATCTTGTAAATGTACTTCTTATACTATAATGAAGATTTTAACTTGCTTTATAAAGGGATATAAAATTGAAGAGATTAAATTACACAGAGATAGGTATATCAAGCTTCTCAATTTGGTATGTGCTGACAGTGTAAATAGCACCAGAAAATTTTTGTGTTTGAAGACTCTGATTGGGTTTTGTATTTTCTTTTTCTTGAAATGAAGCCACTTTCTGTTGGAGTCTTTAAAAGGAATCCAGCAATTACTCTTTATATTTGCTTTGAATATACATCCAACTACACACAAAGCCAGGTTATATGGATCAACCTATGTAATCAACCTATGCAATACATTTAACAAACAAAACTTACAGAAATTATATGACATATATTTACAATAATCATAATTATTGTGCTGCATGATCAGTAAGATTTTTAAGGTGAGGCAGAGAGTCAAGATGGCAGAGAAGTAGGGGGACCAGAATTTCCTTCCTCCCTCAAACACAGCAGTATTGAGGTCAGAACACTTGGAATTCCAGGAATCCAGGCTACAAAGTGACAGAAAAATCTCCACAGGTGTACAGAAACAGCTTGGACAGAGGGTTACTTCAATGAACAAATCAAAGCACACCTGGTGGAAGGTCCAAACCACCACTATGAGTAGTGAAATAGAGACACAACAACAGAGTGCACAGAACATACTCTTTTTCACAGTAGCTGCACCAGTTTGCATTCTCACCAACAGTTTACAGGGGTTCCTTTTTCTCCACATCCTT
Source organism: Felis catus (assembly GCF_018350175.1). Classification (NCBI taxonomy): domain Eukaryota; kingdom Metazoa; phylum Chordata; class Mammalia; order Carnivora; family Felidae; genus Felis; species Felis catus. The sequence continues at coordinate 105,795,738 of NC_058371.1, read as the reverse complement.
GCCAGCACTGATGTTTCTTGTGGTTTTGATTTTAGCCATTCTGAAAGGTGTGAGGTGATATCAGATTGTAGTCTTGATTTTCATTTCCCTGATGATGAGCGATGTTGAGCATCTTTTCATGTGTCTGTTGCCATCTGGATGTCTTCTTTGTAAAAATGCCTATTCATGTCCTATACCCATTTTTTAATTGGGTTATTTGTTTTATAAATGTTGAGTTGTATCGATTCTTTATATATTTTGGATACTAGCCCTTTATCAGATATGTCATTTGCAAATATCTTCTCCCATTCATTAGGTTGCCTTTTAGTTTTTTGATTGTTTCTTTCACTGTGCAGAAACTTTGTACTTTGACACAGTCTTAACAGTTTAGTTTTGCTTTTGTATCCCTTCCCTCAGGGGACCTATCTAGAAAAATGTTGCTATGGCCAATATCAGAGAGATTACTTCCTGTGCTCTCTTCTAGGATTTTTATGGTTCATGTCTCACATTTAGGTTCTTAATCCATTTTGAGTTTCTTTTTGTGTATAGTGTAAGAAGTGGTCCAATTTCATTCTTTTGCATGTAGACTTCCAGTTTTCCCAACACCAATTGTTAGAGACTATCTTTTTCTTATTGCATATTCTTTCCTCCTTTGTCAAAGATTGACTATATTTAAATGTTTATTTCTGGGTTTTCTATTTTGTTCTATCGATCTATGTGTGTATTTTTCTGCCAGTAGCATATTGCTTTGATTACACAGCTTGTAATATAACTTAAAGTCTGGAATTGTGATATTTCCAGTTTTGTTTTTCTCTTCAAGATTGTTTTTGCTATTTGTGGTCTTTGTGCTTCCATACAAATTTCAGGATTGTTTGTTCTAATTCTGTGCAAAACCCTGTTGGTATTTTGATAGAGATTACATTCAATCTGTAGATTCCTTTGGATAGTATAGACATTTTGAAAATATTTTTTCTTCCAATCCATGAGCATGGAATGTCTTTCCATTTCTTTGTGTCATTTTCAAGTTCTTCCATCAGTATTTTAGAGTTTTCAGTCTTTCACCTCTTTGGTTAAGTTTATTCTTAAGTATTTTTTTTTTTTTGCTACAGTTGTAAATGGGATTGACTTCTCATTTTTTCTGCTGCTTCAATATTAGTGCATAGATTTCTGTACATTGATTTTATATCTTGAGATTTTACTGAATTCATTTAATAGTCCTAGTAGTTTTTTGGTGAGGTCTTTCAGGCTTTCTATATATGGTATCATGTCATTGACAAATAATGAAAGTTTTACTTTTTCCTTACTGATTTGAATCCCTTGTATTTATTTTTGTTGTCTGATTGCTGTGGCTCAGACTGTCAGTGCTGTGTTGAATATAAGTGGTGAGAGTGAACATCCTTGTCTTGTTCCTGACCTTAGGGAAGAAACTCCCAGTTTTTCCCCATTCAGTATGATGTTAGCTATGGGTTTTATATAAAAGGCCTTTATTAGGTTCAGCTATAGACATACTTTGTTGAGGATTCTTATCCTGAATGGATATTGTACTTTGTCAATGCTTTCTCTGTATCTATTAATATGATCATATGGTTTTTATCCTTTCTCTTCTTGATGTGAAGTATCACATTGATTTGCAAATATTAAACCACCTTGCATCTTGTGAATGAGTAAATCTCACCTGAATGTGGTGTACTTTGTAAATACATTACTGGATTTGGTTTGCTAGTATTTTCTGGAGAAATTTTCCATCTGTATTTATCAGATATATTGGTTTGATATGGTCTTTTTGTGGTGTCTTTATTTGGTTTTGGTGAGAATGATACTGGCTTCATAGAATAAGTTTGGAAGTGTTCCTTCTTCTATTTTTGGAATATTTGAAATTAGGTATTAACTTTTAAGTATTTGGTGAATTTGCCTGTGAGGCTATCTTGTCCTTCACCTTTTTGTGTTTAAAGTTTTTTGATTACTGATTCAGTTTCATTGCTGGTAATCTGCATATTCAAATTTTCTATTCATTTCTGCTTCAGTTTTGGTAGGTTATATGTTTCTAGGAATGTATCCATTGATTCTAATCATGGATTCCAATCATTTGTTCACCTATAATTTTTCGTATTATTATCTTACACCTTTGTTTTTTGTGTGGTGCTTTTTTTAGTTCTCCACTTTCATTTGTGATTTTATTTGGGTTTTCTCTCTCTCTCTGATGAGAATGGTTAGAGGTTTATCAGTTTTGTTAATCTTCTCAAAGAACCCATTCTTTATTTCATTGATCTGGTTTTTTGTTTTTTTTTTTCATTTTTTTTTTGTTTTTTAAGTTTCTATATCATTTATTTCTGTTTTAGTCCTTAGTATTGTCTTCTTTATACTGGTTTGGGGGGTTGTTTGCTCTTTTTCTAACTCAATTAGGTAAAAGGTTGGGTTGTTTGAGATTTTTCTTGCTTCTTGAGGTAGACCTGTATTGCTATCAACTTCCCTCTTAGAACTACTTTTGCTGTATCCCAAAGATTTGCACCATTGTGTTTTCATTTTCATTAGCTTCCATGTAATTTTTTATTTCTTCTTTGATTTTTTGACCCATTCATTGTCTAGTAGAATGTTATTTAAACTCTATGTATTTGTGCTCTTTCCAGATTTCTTCTTGCAGTTGATTTTTAGTTTCATAACATTGTGGTCAGAGAAGATACACGGTATGACTTTGATATTTTTTAATTTGTTGAGACTTGTTTTGTGGCCTAATATGTGATTTATTCTAGAGAATGTTCCATATACAGTTGAATGTGTATTCTGGGTTTTTTTTCCATTTATTTTAGAGAGAAAGAGAGTGAGCAGGGGAGAGGGGCAGAGGGAAAGAGAGAGAATTTTAAGCAGGGTCCATATGTATCACAGAGCCTGAGGTGTAGCTTGATTCCACGACCCTGGGATCATGACCTGAACCAAAATCAAGAATGTGATGCTCAATTGACTGAGCCAACTACGTGCCCCTGTGTTATGCTGTTTTAAGATAGAATGTCCTGAATATAACTCTTAAATCCATCTGGTACAGTGTGTCATCCAAAGCTACTATTTCTTTGTTGATTTTCTCTTTGGATGATCTGTCCACTGATGTAAATGGGGTGATTAGTTCCTTTATGTTTGTTATGAACTTTTATTTGGGTGCTCTCACATTGGGTAAATAAATATTTACAATTGTTATCTCTTCTTATTGGATTGTCCTCTTTATTATTAGTGTCCTTCTTTGTTATAGTCTCACTTTAAAGTTTATTTTGTCTGATATAGGTATTGCTACCCCAGGTCTGCTGTGACACCCATTTTTATGATAAATGTTTCTTCATTTCTTCATTTTCAATCTGCAGGTGCCTTTAGGTCTAAAATGATTCCCTTGTAGGCAGCATATAGATAGGTCTTATTTTTTTATCCACTCTGTCACCCTATGTCTCTTGATCGGAACATTTAGTCCATTTACAATAAAGTAATTATTGGTAGACACAAATGTATACCATGTTGTTACCTGTTATACAGGCTCTTTTTGTAGTTTTTCTCTGATTTTTCTTCTCTTGCTCTCTTTCATGGATTTTTGGCTCTCTTTGGTGATATATTTGATTCCTTTCTCTTTATTCTTTGTATATTTATTATTGGATTTTGATTCATTTTTATCATTAGGTTTGTATATAACATCTTCTGCATCTAGCCACTCATATTAAGCTGATGGTCACTTAAGTTTGAATCTATAGTTTACTCCTCTCCCCTATACATTTAGGTATATGATGTAAGATTTTATTGTTATTTTATTTTTACAGAAATACTTATTTTTACTGCTTTTGTGTTTTTAACTTTTCATACTCTCACTCATGGTCTTTCTTTCCCACTCAAAGTATGCCCTTTAAATTTCCTGTAGGACTGGTTTTGTGGTCATTAACTCCTTTAGTATTTGTTTGTCTGAGAAACTCTTTATCTCTCAATTATGTTCTGAATGATAGCCTTCCTGGATAGAGTATTCTTGGCTGCAGATTTTTCCCTTTTAGCACTTTGAATATATCATGCCCCTTCCTCCTGGCCTGCAAAGTTTTTGCTAAAAAAATCCCCCAATAGCCTAATGGGATTTCCCCTTATTTGTAACTGTATTCTTCCTTCTTACCACTTTTAATTTTTTTTTATCACTACTTTTTGCCATTTTAATTACTATGTGTCCTGGTATGGGCCTCCTTGTGTTGATTTTTGGGGGAAATCTCTGTGCCTTCTGGATCTAGCTATCTGTTTCCTTCCCCAAATTAGGTAAGTTTTCAGCTATTATCTCTTCAAATACATTTTCTGCCCCCTTTTCTCGCTCTTCTTACAGGATCCTTATAATGTGAATGTGATTATGTTTGATGGAGCCACGGAGTTCTCCACCTGCATAATTTTTTCCTCTCATTTGTTCAACTTGGTTACTTTATATTACTCTGTCTTCCAGGTCATTAATTCATAACCTCTGCTTCATCTAGCTTGCTATTTATTCCATTAAGCATATTCTAAATTTCATATTGTGTTCTTCATCTCTGATTGTTTCTTTTTTATCTGTTAAGGGTCCCACTGATGTCCTCCACTCTTTTCTGAAGTCTAGGAAGTATCTTTATAATCATTATTTTAAGTTCTCTATCAGGCATATTATTTTTATCTGTTTTGCTTCAGTAGCTTGCTATTCTTTCATTTGGGACGTATTTTTGTCTCCTCATTTTGTCTCACTCTCCGTGTCTGTTTCTCTGTGTTAAGAAAGTCAGCCGTGTCTCTTGCTCTTGACAGCATTGGTCTTATGTAGAAGATGTCCTGTAGTGCCAGGTAGTGCAGTGTCTCCTGTTCCCCCGGATCTGACACTTCAGGGAGTATCTCCTATGTGTGTTGCACTTGCTCTACTATTGGGTCCTGGCCTCATTTGCCTTCAGTCAGTTGTCCACAGAAGTTCTCTCTGCCTTTTGTGAGCAGTGTTTGGTCCAAAGGTGGGGTACATTTTAACAAGCTATATGGTGGTCTGATTATGGAAGGAGACCTGCTGCCACTGCTGCAGCCAACATAGCTGAGGTTCTGTAAAACATGCAGGCTGGCATCACAGGGCTGGCAAGATTTCAGGCAGTCTTCTGGAGGAAGGGCCTCCAATTCCAAGACTGACATACCAAGGCAACATTAACTGAGAAGGGCAGATGCCCAGAAGCATGGAGGGCATGACTTGGTATAATCAAGCCACCAAGCTTTTTACCTGCATGTGGCAATGTATTTATGCTGAAGGGGTAGAGAAATGGTATGTGTCAGCCCCTTGTTCCTGGAGGGGTCAACACCCTGCTCCACCCCGTGATCCATGCCTCTATGGGCCATGCTCTGAGATGAGTAAATCATTCTCCCATTAGTCTGACCCTGGTGTTTTTCAAATTGCTGCTTCCAAGCCTGTATCTGCTGGTTGTTTGCTGCTTTGGCTCTTTAAGAGTGAGGACTCATGTGTGCTGTTTCAAAGGGACACATGCACCCCCCATGTTTATAGCAGCACTATCAACAATAGCCAAAGTATGGAAAGAGCCCAAATGTCCATCGATGGATGAATGGATAAAGAAGATGTGATTTTATATATATATATATATATATATATATATATATATATATATATATATATATACACACACACACACACACACACACACACATACATACACACGCACATACATACAATGGAGTATCACTCAGCAATCAAAAAGAATGAAATCTTGCCATTTGCAACTACATGGATGGAACTAGAGTGTATTATGCTAAGTTAAATTAGTCAGTCAGAGAAAGACAAAAATCATATGACTTCATTCACATGAGGACTTTAAGAGACAAAACAGATGAACATAAAGGAAGGGAAACAAAAATAATATAAAAACCGAGTGGGACAAAACAGAAGAGACTCATAAATATGGAGAACAAATTGAGGGTCACTGGAGGGGTTGTGGGGGGGGATGGGCTAAATGGGTAAGGGGGGCACTAAGGAATCTACTCCTGAAATCATTGTTGCACTATATGCTAACTAATTTGGATGTACATTTTAAAAAATAAAAAATTAAATTAAAAAAAAAGTGAGGACTCCACTTGTTAACACTCTCCAGGCTCCCCCAGAGTGGAGCCTGCTGATTTTTAAAATTCTAGGCTAAAGTCCTGCTCGTTATAAGAACTCACAAAATTCAGCCCCTTTATCTTTCAAAGCCAAATGTTATAGGGATTCAACGTCCCCATGTGGGTTTCCAGTATGAAAGTCTATTTTTTGTCCTTCTCTGTACCACCAGCTCCCTCCCCACTGCAGACAGCCACAATCAGTTTCTCTCCCAAACTGTGTTGGGCCTTCCTACTTTCTTTGATGTGGTATCTGTCAACCTTTAGTTATGGTGTTTGTTGTGCTAATCATTGGATCATTTTGGGTGTCATCTAGCTGTATCCATGGGTTAAGGTGAGCTTAGGGTTCTCTGACTCCACCACCTTCCCAACCTCCCTCTCTAATAAAGATAGGTGTTTAAAAACCTTACATGTACTCAGCATTTTTTAAAATTATTTTCAACATTTATTAATTTTTCTAAGAGAGAAAGAGAGAGGCAGAACTCAAGCAAGGGAGGGGTAGAGAGAAGGAGACACAGAACTTGAAGCAGGCTCTGGGATCTGAGTGGTCAGCACAGAACCCGATGCGGGGCTCAAACCCACATACTATGAGATCATGACCTGAGCCCAAATCAGACATTCAACCAACTGAGCCACCCAGGTGCCCCTGTACTCAGTAATTTTTTATCCACTAGTCTCCAACATTATAAATTAGCATGTGTAGTTTTCGTATAATCAGTGTTTACTTTCATGATATTATACTAAATGGATATTTTTAAAGGTATGCCCAGCTGAAATTTTGACAGATACTCACTACTAGAGACAGGTCTTTACTACAGAGAGAAAAATTAATAGCCATACAAATGTGGCATTTATTGTGATCCTGCATAGTTATTTTGAGGAAAAAGCAAGTAAACTAGTGTTTAAGAGATCAATTAGAGGGGCGCCTGGGTGGCGCAGTCGGTTGAGCGACCGACTTCAGCCAGGTCACAATCTCGCGGTCTGGGAGTTCGAGCCCCGCGTCGGGCTCTGGGCTGATGGCTCAGAGCCTGGAGCCTGTTTCCGATTCTGTGTCTCCCTCTCTCTCTGCCCCTCCCCCGTTCATGCTCTGTCTCTCTCTGTCCCAAAAATAAATAAACGTTGAAAAAAAAAATTAAAAAAAAAAAAAGAGATCAATTAGAATATACATGAATAGTAACAATGCTTTCCTTCCATATTCAAGTGATTTACTGTATCTGGAGCTGAAAAATCATAAATAGAAAAAAAAACTTTGGTCAAAGATGAAATTACAACAGAAAGGTATATAGAAACAGAAAGGTCCTTTTCAATATTGAGGACAGATATACCTACAATAGAAACAATTTTATTCATATTTTTCTTAGCCAGGCAGAATTATAAATGTAACAAAAGTCCTCCTGATATTTTCACATGCTATGTAAAATTTCTGAGCCCTGTTCAGTCCCATAGTTGCTTGTATTTACTAATCTTAAAGGCATGTGGAAACTCCAGGTAAAATAACACAACATATATCTATAATAGGGGTTAAGATACATATGGCATACCTGCTAAACTACATGGGTTTGGGGAAGGAAGGATTCAAAGGTCCAAATTAAGGCAAACAAATAGTAAATGAGGGCTTTGAACATCAAAGGGGAGATGTCTTGGAAAATCAGTTTCAGCAATAGCACAGGAGGTTTCAGAGTGATGGTTCCAATTATAATGTCACAACTGTTAACTTGAATCTGCTCCAAACCATTCACCCTGTTGGCAAGTGTACATTCTGCCTAGAGATAAAAGCTCTAGGTAAACTTAAAAAAAAAATTTTTAGCACCTAAGCCCTCTATTATGTTGTTCACACAAAAGAAACTTGAAATGTACAGTAATTTCTCCAGCTTCAGATGAAAGATTAACTTCACTGGCATAAATGATAAATTTTATGCTAAATACTAAATAAACAAAGAGCCAAGTAGAGTTTAGTAATCATATGACAATAATAGCAAAGAATCTGAGTTAGCATGAAATCTAGAAGCCATCCAGAAATGTATAGTCAGGTCAGAACTAAAAAGGAAACAGTGTAATCAGTATTTGAATTTGCAGGGTGACCTACTCTTATCTATGTAACATCTAATGGAGGCTTCAGACAAGGTTTGACTAGGTGAGAAGTAATAGGCAGGGACACCTGGGTGGCTCAGTCGGTTGAGCATCCGACTTTGGCTCAGGTCATGATTTCACAGTCAGTGGGTTCGAGTCCTGACTCAGGCTCTGTGTTGACAGCTCAGAGCTTGCAGCCTGCTTCAGATTCTGTATCTCCCTCTCTCTACCCCTCCCCCACTTGTTTATGATGCATGCTCTTTCTCTCAAAAATAAATAAACATTACAAAAAATTTTTTAAAAAAGTAATAGGCAGACATGTTTGGGCATTGCCCCCAAATGAGTTTCAAGCAGAAGCTGGCAGGATTGAGGACAAAGGAATAGATATAGAGCTCACCATCCTTCCAGAGACAACAGCAGAGAAGGAAAGGAAGTGGTAGGAAAGGCTCAAGCCAAGGCCCTGGAGAACCAGCATGTGGTGACATCAAGCAAAGGGATGGCAGCTAAAAGAATTCCACCAAACTTGTTAATGTGCGTGACTTGGTCCTTAAAAGGGGAATTAGTATACTATGGCCTACAGGCCTAGACCAGCTTATGGTCAGTTTCTGAATGGCCAACAACTATAAATGGTTTGTACGTTTTTAAAGGGTTGTACAGAAGGAGTAGGAGGAGACAGCAAAGGAAGAGGAGTTAGAGGGGGTTGGGAAGAGGGTGGGGAAGGGAGAGGAGGAAGAGGAGAAAAGGGAGCAGCAGCTCAGCAACAGAGACCTTGCATGCATGACCTGGAAAGCTAAATATTTCCCATCTGGCCCTTTACAGAAAAAGTTTGCCAATCCCTGCTCTAGACAGAGGAAGAAAACTCCAAAGAATCACCAGGTTTCTGAAGTCAATCTACTGGGGAGGTAAACTGCTAATGAAATACCTGAAGGTATAATTTACCTTCTGAGTAATGAGGCCTGGAGAAATTTCCTTTACAAAGATAATTGAACCCACAAATAAAAACAAAACACCCACTAAAAAGATATCATGTGGAAACAATTTTGAAGATTAAAAAAAGTGTTTAGCTCTTTTAAGAGTGTTTAACTCAAACGAGCGTTTAATGCAAAAGAGTGTGGATATAGGTAAAACTAGATTTCTGAAAAGAATAAAATGCACATATTTAAAGGGTACAATTTAATAAATTGTTGAAATCTTCACCACAATCAAGATTATATATACATATATAGCTATATAGAATAATATATATAGCTACCTAATATAAATAGGCCAATGAGGGGGCCCCTGGGTGGCTCAGTCAGTTAAGCATCTGACTTCAGCTCAGGTCATGATCTCACTGTTTGTGGGTTTGAGCCCCGCATCAGGCTCTGCACTGACAGCTCAGAGCCTAGAGCCTGCTCCAGCTTCTGTGTCTCCTCTCCTGAGCCTCCCCCATTCTCTCTCTGTCTCAAAAATAAATAAACATTAAATAAATAGGCCAATTATATGTATAAACACTCCAAAGTTTTTATATAAATCCATACATGTATGTATATATACGTATATATATTCATTACTTTCCAGTTTTCCCCAACTCCTTTGTAAACCAGTCTTTCTCCTTCTTTCCTTGCACTTTTATCCAGTTTCACCCCCCTTCCCAGGCAACTACTGATTTGCTTTCTATATTAGTTTTCATTTTCCACAATTTTACATATATGGAATCATACAATTATTCTTTGTGTGTGTGCAGCTCTTTTCCTTTGGCATAATTATATTATTACCCATACAAGTTGCATATATCAATAGTTCATTCCTTTATATTAAACTGTATGTATGTACCAAAGAATGACTATCCATTTGCTTGTTTTTGACTATTACAAATGAAGCTGTTATGAATACTCATGTAGAAGTCTTCATGTACATATGCATTCACTTCACTTAGGTAAATACCTAAGAATGGGATGGCTGGGCCATATAGTATGTGTCCATATAAATTTTTTCAAAAACTGCCAAAATATTTTCCCAAGTAGGTGTAGCATTTTGCGTTTTTACCAGCAGTGTATGGGAGTTACATTTTACACATCTTTGCCATCACTTGTTATGGTCAGTCTTTAATTTCAGACATTCTAGTAAATGTTCAGTAATGTCTCATTTTTCAAAATTTGTGTTTCTTTAATGATTAATGATATTGAGCATCTTCTTGTGTGTTTATGTGATCCTTGCTTTTGTGATGAAGTGTCTTTACACATAATTCACTCATTTTTATGTTAGTTTGTTTTCTTATCAAATTTTGAAAGCTTTTTATATTTTCTGGATACAAGTCCTTTATTAGATATGCAACTTGCAATTTTTTTTCTAGTTTATGGTTGATGCAACTTGCAAATATTTTTTTCTTGTTTGTGGTTTATATTTTTATTATTTCAAGGTAGAATTATATTTAAAAATTTTTTTTCAACATTTTTTATTTATTTTTGGGACAGAGAGAGACAGAGCATGAACGGGGGAGGGGCAGAGAGAGAGGGAGACACAGAATGGGAAACAGGCTCCAGGCTCTGAGCCATCAGCCCAGAGCCTGACGCAGGGCTCGAACCCACGGACCGCGAGATCGTGACCTGGCTGAAGTCAGACGCTTAACCGACTGCGCCACCCAGGCGCCCCTAGAATTATATTTTAAAATAAGCTTGTCTGGAAATAACTGTCAGCCTGGAAATGTTTGAAATATAGAAATCACATATTTTTAGAAAACTATCCTATGTCTGGAACTGCCTATAATCTATTGTACTTAATTGTAGGATTCCTTGAGGGGGCTATGACATTATCATATTACTTATTATCTTCATACCCTATGATTTTTATATGAATACCTAAACTCTGTAATAGCTCCCTCATCTGAGTCATTCCTTAAAATATGACATTATTGGGGGTATTTGTGCAGTTGAATCAGTTAATTGTCAAACTCTTGATTTCAGCTCAGGTCATGATCTCACAGTTCGAGGGATGAAGCCCCATGTCGGGCTCTGCACTGATAGTGTGGAGTCTGCTTGGAATTCTCTCTCTCCCTCTCTCTCTCTGCCCTTCCCCCACTCATGTGTTCTCTCTCTCAAAATAAATAAAAATAAAAATAAAAAATGTGACATTATTAAAGAGGTACAGCTGAACCCAAGTTGTAGTCTTCGGAGAGGGGAAATAATACTGGATCAAAGAAAAGTATAAAACAGTAATAGGTTGTGGCAGGAAAACCTATACCAACGTGTCAACCAGGTCTCCACTGGTGTATTGCTTTTGAGATGACCTCCCATTCATTCATCATCATTTATATGTATAGTGCTGCTAGCCAGCAACATGCATTTTGTAAAGTTCCATAGATTAATTTTATTTTCAGGGAAAATATCATTTATTCAAAACTGTTGTTGAGGTAGTCAAGAAGGAAAACACTTGCCTTCCTAAAACCTATGTGAGCATAGAGAATAACATCACCCATGAATTTTTCCTAAATATGACATTACTGTCTCTCTGAAGTCATTCTGTTTTCTTACTAATTGTTCCTCCAAAGAAAGTTAGTTGGCAAATAGTTGAGAATTGTTTCAATCAAGATAACAGTTTAACTATTGATTCAAAAACAAGTTAAACTAATTGTTCTAAGTTTGAGAATGTTAGAAAGAAACTACCTTTGCAGTGTCAAGATTTCATATATATATGCATATCCTTACAATATTGGAGGACCTATAAGAAAAGTATCTTGCAACAATTATGATTTTGTAAATTATGGATTTTTTTCAGAGAACCTCCTCTGTATAATTATTTAAATAGGCTTAAACTACTAAAGCTACTAAAGTGTCACCATCATTCAACTCCTAGTTAATTTCTACCCAATGGCATAAAATGATTAAAGTAAAAGCCAATCTGAAATATAAGGCTTTGCTATATGTTAATCCACACAGTAAAGGATCCTGAGATCTAATTATCTACCAATGCAACTGAGATTTACCATTAACCTGCATCACCTCTACAACTTTTAAAGTATCTATATTTTACTGAGGTATTTTGTAATGTTACAAGTTTGTCTGCTTCTAAATATCAGGAAAAAATGTAGACAAGTTACTCATAGTAACATGCCAACTCATTTTGATACTCATTTTTTATTTTCTTAATTTATTTACTATCCAGTTGCTAAATATATTTTGCCATTCGTTTTCCCAAGTATACCCCAAATTCATAGATATTTAAACTAGCTCAGTCCCTGCTAATAGACCTACAAATGAGATCACTCCGATTACCATAATATATTGTCATTATCTAATTCTTCGTCTTTTTGCCTTCCAATAGATACAACTGCCTAATAGGAAGCTGCTCTAATTTTATTCAAAAGCAAGGGCTATACATCTTTAACACTTTTTCTGAAAATATATAAATGGCTTATTGTTCATCATACTTCATGAGTTTATATCTAGCATGGCCAATTGCACAATAAATTGAGAGTAGCAATCTTATTCTTCATTAAATAATCAATACTCTTGCTTCTACAGCACTCCGTGTCATGTCTTTCAAACGGGGCTCTTATTTTTTTATTGACTTTGTAAAAAAAAATAACAATTCAACATAGCAAAAAGTAATTTAATGTCTACCTTTTACCCAACACTATGCTCAGCCCTGAAAACACCAGAGTGAAGAAGAAGTCTTAAAATTTACTGACTTTACAAACTAGAGAAGGAAAGACAATCATCAGACAATTATACTATGTTACAATAAAAACCATGAAAGGACAAGTTCCAAATCCATGGGAGCAACCAACTGTCTTATGCTGTTTAAGTAAATCTTTCTCAAATATTTGATGTTTAAGCTTGAACTAAAGAACACAGAGTTTTCCATACGAAAAGGTGCAGAATTGAAAGGGGTGCCCCTGAAGTACTAAAAATATAGTTGCAACATGGACAGGAAGTGTGGGAGACAAGAGAAAACCTGTATGTTATACTAAGTCATTTGTACTGTGTCTGAAATAGGGAAAATTGAAAGATTTTAAGCAAAAGAGGGACATAATCAATTTTTTCATTTGAAAAAGATCGTTGACTGTATTACAGAAAATTGGAAAGAATGAAACAAATATAAGTTAATTAGGGAATAATTTTATACAAATTTAGAAAGAATGCATATAAATGAAATGAACTAAAGGAACAGTGATTAATAATGGGGAAAGAAGAGCAATACAAGTGAAATAAAAAAGATCATCATCTTTTTAACAAATAGTGTTGGGACAACCGACATCAACAAACAATGAAGTTGCCCCTAAATAGAAGAGCTAACTATAAAACTCTTAGAAGAATATAGAAGTATCAGTATAAGAATAGTATAAGTATTAGTATAAGCTTTAGTGACCCCAGATTGGGCAGTGTTTTCTTAGATATGATACAAAACACAAGAAACAACAACATAAACTGAACATCATCAGAATTTAGAACTTCTGTGTTTCAAAGGACACCATCAAGAAAGTAAAAAGACAACCAACAGAATAGGAAAAAAGTTTTTGCAAGTCCTTTATCTGATAAGGTACAACAGGGGTTTGGAGGCATTTAGGAGCTGATCAAGAAACATGGTGTGATCAAGGAGTGGCAGTGGCACATATGAACTTCATTGGGTTATGCCGGCTACAGTGTGGGGGTTGCTACTCAGAAAGGGAGGTGGGGAAGGAAACTCCCAATTGCTCAGAGGGGAATCTCTGCATTGCAGAGCTCCTGATGGTAACAGCAACTGATGTTTTTATAGACCTGAATTTATCTTATCTATTGCTAGCAGATGTGGGTGAGGTCTTGGGAGCTATGCAAAGCAAGTAGGCTCTCAATGGCTAAAAACTGGTCTGTTTGGCTATTAAAAAAATTAACGTACATGTCAATTAGAGTTGGGCACCAGTGGGCTTTTGAAGTAACAAGTCTCAAACTGCAGTGAAGAAATAAACAACCCAGGGGCTAATACATAGAGGCTATTTTTGGTTGATATATATGACATGTACTTGCATCTGGAACATATTAAGAACGATTACAACTCAAAAATAAAAGAGAAATAAATCAATTTTAAAATGAGCAAAGGAGCTAAATAGACATTTCTCCAAAGAAAATACACAAAAAGCAAATAGGCACATAAAAAAGATTCTCAGAATCATTAGCCTTCATGCAAATGCAAATCAAAACCATAATGAAATTAATGTAACATTGTATGTTAACTATACTTCAGTCAAAGAAAAAACACAATGAGATGCCACTTCATGCTCAGGAGGGTGACTATAACCTAAAAGACAAGTATTAAAAACTCAGGATGATTTTAATAAATTGGAACATTCATGCATTGCTGGTGGAAATGAAAAATGCTACAGCTGTTTCGAAAACCATCTGGCAGTTGTTGAAATGGTTAGACACAGAGCTCCATGTGAATCTACAACTCTATGTATACACTCAAGGAAAGGAAAATGTATCTCCACACAAAAACTTGTACATGAATAATTATAACAGTGCTATTCATAAATGCCAAAAAGTGGAAACAACGCAAATGCCATGAGTAAATGAATGGAAAATAAAATATGGTATATCTATACACAAATTATCCAAACATAAAAAGGAATCAAATACTGATACATACTACAACATGGATAAACAATATGTGAAATGAAAGAAGCCAATCACAAAGTGTCATATATTGTATGATTGTATTTATATAAAACATCCTGAGAAGATGAATCTGTAGAGAAGAAAAGTAGATTCATGGTTGCCTAGGGCTGTGACAAATACGATTGGTGGCTGACCACATTGTGGCATAAATTTCCTTGGGGGGATAATAAAAGCATTCTAAATTGACTGTGGTGATGGATACACAACTCTCGACCATGCTAAAAGCCATTGGATTGTATATTCTACGTGGATGGATTGTATGGTATGTGAATTATAGTTCAGTGAAGCTTTTAAAAATAAAGTTATTCTTTGAAAAGGTCATGTGCTTCTTAATATGGATAGATAAATAAAACATAGTTAAACTAAATTACACTCCAGGTGCCTAGGTGGCTGTCAGTAAAGCATCAGACTTTGGCTCAGATCATGACCTCACGTTTCGTGGGTTTGAGCCCCACATTGGACTCTGACAGCTCAGAGCCTGGAACCTGCTTCGGATTCTGTGTCTCCCTCTCTCTCTCCCCCTCCCCCACTCACACTCTGTCTCTCTCTCTCTCTCTCTCTCTCTCTCTCTCTCTCTCTCTCTCTCAAAAATAAACATTTAAAAACTTTTTAATAGAAAAAAGATCTATTACACTCAAATTTCATAGTAGCTAGTAATGCCACTCACCAAAATAAAGAATAGAGAAAAATAAATACCTAGTAGTACAATTCCTGAATCATAGGGTAGTTCTACTTTTACCTTTTTGGGGAACCTCCACACTGTTTTTCAAAGAGTCTGCACCACTTTGCATTTTCACCCAACAGTGCAAGAGGGTTCCCTTTTCTCTGCATTCTTGCCAACACCTGTTATTTCCTGTGTTGTTAATTTTAGCCATTCTAACTAGTGTGAGGTGATATTTCATTTTAGTTTTATTTTTATTTCCCTGATGGTAAGTGATACTGAGTATCTTTTCATGGCTGGAGGTCATCTGGAGACGTTCTTTGGAAAAATGTCTATTCATGTCTTCTGATCGTTTCTTAACTGGATTATTTGTTTTGGGGGGTGTTCAGTTTTATAAGTCCTTTATATATTTTGGATACTAACACTGTATCAGATGTGTCATTTACAAATACCTTCTCCCATTCCAAAGGTTGCCTTTTAGTTTTGTTGATTGTTTCCTTCACTATGCAGGAAATTTTTACTTTCACATAGTCCCAATAGTTAAGTTTTGCTTTTGTTTCTCTTGCTTCAGGAGACATATCTAGTAAGAAGCTGCTACTGCCAGTGTCGAAGAGGTCACTGCCTCTTTCTCCTCAAAGATTTTGATGGTTTCCTGTCTCAAATTTAGGCCTTTCATCCATTTTGAATTTATTTTTGTGTATGGTATAAGAAAGTGGTCCAGTTTGATTCTTTCACATTTTGCTACCCGGTTTTCCCAACATTATTTCTTGAAGAGCCTGTCTTTTTCCCATTGGATATTCAAAGGAATACATCCACCCTGATGTTTATAGCAGCATTCTCAACAATAGCCAATTTATGAAAAGAGCCCAAATGTCAATCAGCAGATGGATGGCTTAAAGAAGATGTGGTATATATAGATATAGTAGAATATTACTCAGCCATCAAAAAAAATGAAACCTTGCCATTTGCAACAATGTGGATGGAGCTAGAGAGCATTATGCTAAGCAAAAAAAGATAGTCAGAAAAAGGCACATACCATATGATTTCACCCATGTGGAATTTAAGAAACAAAACAAATGAATATGGGGGGGGAAAGACAAACCAGAAAACAGACTCTTAACTACAGAGATCAAGGGGCGCCTGGGTGGCTCGGTCAGTTGAGCGTCGGACTTCGGCTCAGGTCACAATCTCACGGTCTGTGAGTTTGAGCCCTGTGCCGAGCTCTGTGCTGACAGCTCAGAGCCTGGAGCCTGCTTCATATTCCATGTCTCCCTCTCTCTCTGCCCCTCCCCTGCTCATGCTCTGTCTCCCTCTCTGTCAAAAGTAAATAGACATTAAAAAAAATTAACTACAGAGAACAAATGGAGGGTTGCTTGAGTGGCGATAGAAGAAATGAATAACAAGTATTAAGGAAGGCACATGTTGTGATGAGCACTGGGTGTTGTATGTAAGTGATAAATCTCTAAATTCTATACCTGAAACTAACATTACACTGTATATTAACTAACTGGAGTTTAAATAAAACTTGAAAAAATAAAAAAAAAGAAACAGGAGGAGAAGGGGGATTTGGGGAATAAAATAAATTGGACTGTGTAAACCTAAGACAATCTTGAGGTATCAAAATAGAGATGATCAATAAATAGTTTCATATATGGGTCTCCAGAAGGGGGGCGGTGAATCTTGAGTAGACATAGATTGAGTAGACATAGATATCAAAGAATCATCACCGTATAGATGTTACTGTGAAATATGAAACCTCCAAGGATGAATATATAGGAAAAAGATTAAAAAGCCAGCCAAAGAAGCCTAAAGAATCCTAGTAGCATGCCCAGGGATGTAGAGTAAGGTCTTTGCCAAGGCAAAAGTTTAAATAAAGCAATAAGAACAATAAGTTTGGGACAGGGATCCTCTCTTGCTTATGATTCTATGAAATGCATATTCCCAGGTAAGAAAAAGAGACATTCCCTTGGTTAAATAACGTTGGCCTGCAAGAACACCTTTCATCTCATGTCTCTGAAGATTCTGTAAGTCATTGTCACAAGATATAAAGCATATAATAAAAATTTAAAATAAGATATAATTGTAGTTAATATTTTTAAGATGATAAAACTTTTCCCCAAGTACAATTCTTTTAAAGTGTTTAGCAGGATTTTAATTAGCACTAACTCCATCAAAGATGAGAAAAACAATAGCAGACAAATCTTTGCACAGCATTGCAAATCCTGACACAGATTCTATACAGCTTCTAAGTCACATTAGAGCTAAATTTGATTGAAAGATATAAACCAAGTTTCAAAAAGAGTATGTATTTCTATCCAAAGGAGAAAAATCATTCCTAAAACTCAATTTCCAAAATAGTTTTTAATTGTGTTGCCTGCATGTTAAATGTATGTTTTACCTATAAGAACATTTACTTTGTGGGATAACATTTTCCATACTTTAAGATTAGACCCAATTATATAGAAATAGTCATTAGAATATAAGCCATATTGCTCCATGGTCACATGGTTAAATCATCCGCCATCATGAAGCAATTTTCAGTCATACAACAGAAAAGGAGATGGCCTCATGTGTGTAGGTAGGATATGTATCGTGAAGCAATTTTCAGTAATACAACAAAAAAGGAGATGGCTTCATGTGTGTAGGTAGGATATGTATCGTGAAGCAATTTTCAGTAATACAACAAAAAAGGAGATGGCCTATCTGTTTAGGTAGGATATGTATCAGTGTTTGCAGCACTTCCTTGGACGACAGCAATGCTGTATTTAGTGTACCCCTTCATTGAAAATGAACAGTTTTATTTTTTTCTTTTTTTAAGCTTATTTATTTATTTTGAGAAAGAGTGTGTGTGTGTGCAGGTGCAAAGGAGAGGCACAGAGAAGGAGAGAGAGAATCCCAAGCAGGCTCCCTGATGTCAGTCTGGAGCCCCACACAGGGCTCAGTCTCACAAACCATGAGATCAAGGCCTGAGATGAAATCAAGAGTCGGATGGTTACCCAACTGAGCTACCCCAGCACCCCTCTATTGTTTTCTTCTATAGATAAGGACTTTGGTGTGCTATTCTTGAAAAGATTGATGAAATGCAAATACTACCTGGCATAAGCCCAGTCAGCTTCCTTAAATATCTGTGAACACAGTAGACTTCTTCCCACACCAGGACTGTTAAACCTGTGAATCCCTCTTTCTTCTCAAGTAATATGAAGGCTCACTCCCTTCCCTCTTCCATGTACTCAAATATCGCCCTCTTGTTGAGGCTTTCTCTGAATACAGTTTTTACATTGCAACTGTGCCCATGACACTCTCTGCCTTCTTTCCTGCTTTTTTTTTTCTTCATAATTCTTATTAAGTCCTCTGGATTTTGCCTTATTGTATATGCATGGTTTGTCTTTGCTCAGTAGAATGCAAGTGGACACTAAAGCAGGTAATTTTTTTTAGTTGTTTTTGCTCACATATTCTTGGTGCCTAAAGGAGTATTAATTGGTAAACAATAAAAACATAATGGTTGAATGAATGAAATGGGCTAAAGGCAACATTTAAGGAAATAATTGCGGTATATAGTCAACAATATTATAATAGTGTTGCATGGTGACAGATGGTAGCTATACTTGTGGTGACATAACATAATGTAGAGAGTTATTGAATCCCTATGTTGTACACCTGAAACTAATGTAACACTGTGCGTCTATACGTAAATATATCAATTAATTGCTGAGAAGACTAATGTCACCGATCTTCAGACTCAGCAAGCCCAATAAACCCCAAACAGAATAAATAAAAAGAAATCCATAACTAAACACATCATAGTGAAACTAGAAAGTCAAAGGCAAATGGAAAGGCTAAATGTTGTCAGGCAAGAAGACCAGATTACCTTCAAATGAGTGGCATTAGGCTGAGAGCTGACTTAGGGACAGCAGGGATAGATTCCTGAACTGACAAACAGAAGAAATTCAATAGTATGAAGACATCTTCCAAGAATGAACACAAAATAAATAGGCCCCCCTTAGACTAGGTCAATTGGGAGCCTTGCCATGGGCCCTGTGATTTCTAAGACCCTTCTCTGGTCCTGCTTCACTCTTCTATGCACACCGGGGTGTGCACACATAAGAATCCTCATGCTGAGGGACAAAGCTGGGGATGGGAAGAGAATATGGGTTATGCTACAAGCCAGAG
This sequence comes from Felis catus, assembly GCF_018350175.1. Lineage (NCBI taxonomy): Eukaryota > Metazoa > Chordata > Mammalia > Carnivora > Felidae > Felis > Felis catus. The sequence goes on along the minus strand of NC_058371.1, from coordinate 105,776,115 downwards.
TTTTCCATTCCATCTCTTGCTTTGATCCCTATAAATGTTTTAAGTGGAGTAAACAAAATACTTTTGGTTAGATATCATGGGCTGCCTTCATAGACCTTTTTTCAAACAAAAACTGACAGTTTGCCATTAACAGATCCTTACCAAATAAATCCTCTATCTATACATGACTCAGAAGCAAAGTAATCTCAGATAAAAATACGTTGGGAGGGAAGGAAAAGCACAAAAAGGGATAAAAGTATGAGTGAATAATTACTGACTTCATGAAATAACTGTATATTACAGGATAAAAATATATAATCAGTTACACAGCATTTGCATAGAATGATGAATGGGTCTAAATCCTTGTGTGTGTATGTTTTTTTCTTTTTTCTGAGGAGGAGGATAAAGGCATTCTTTCACTTTAGAGTTTGAGAAGTTTGATATCTGTAATGTAATTTCTAGAGTAATCTAATGCAGATATATACATTCCAAAATAGGAGAAGGGAAAATAATGAGAAGATTAAAAGTAATCAACCCCAAAGGAGGCAGAGAGTGAGAGAGAGCAAGGAAAACAAATACAAAATTCAAATTAGATAAGTAAAAATGCAAATCTATTAGCAATTACATGATAAGTAAATGGACCAAATGCTCCAAAAAAGTCAAATATTATCAGACTAGATTTTTAACAATCCAATTTGACACATAGGATACAGAAAGATTGAAAGTATGGGGACGGAAAAAGATAAACTAATATTATTAGTTTCTAACTAAAAGAAACTTTTACTAGTTTCTAACCAAAAGAAACCTGGGGCAGCCATGTTACTCGAACAAAAGACTCTAAGACAAAATAGGACCCCAATAATGCCCCTGGGCACTGCAGCTGCTACCTCAAAATGCCTTCCACACTGATGCTGGGTACTGCCTCAGGGAACGAATCCCGCTTTTCACCTTTATGTCACTCATTCCAGTTTCAAACTCTGCTTTTCCCTTAGCTGTCCTAATAGTTGAAGCCATGTCTACGCTCTTTTGCGTTACTGACTGGGGGAAATGCCAATAATGTTGCCTCTCTTTTTCTTTTGGTTTGTTTACTTTGGGGGAAGTAGATGGCTTTAATTATCCGGATGGTTGTTCCTGATTTTCAGTTTATTAGAGGATCACACAAACTCACACAATACCATCACCACAGGGAATGAGTTGTTCTAAATAACTGAGACAAGGTCCAGTTCTCTAGCTCTGTGTAACTGGCCAGCAATTACATTCTGGCTTGAAATTTTCCAAATGTAAAAAGTATTAGTATAAAATATGGCCATTCCAAATAGAATAAAAACCTTCCATTCCAACTACACTGGACACTAAGATTCACAGGACTTATGAGTCAGAAAGGTTTCAACTGTCCTTTTCATGCCTAATTCTGAATAGGATTTCTGATTTATTAAGTACATTTATAAGAAAAGCACCTAAAATAACTGCAAATAATTAAAAGTATAAAATTCAATCTCCTAAAGACAAATAGGTTGTCACATTTCCCCCCTCCAGTCACATAATATTGAGCCATTTGTGATACGAAGTTCTGCCCAACAGTGATCCTTTAGCCTAAACTAATCACTACGAGGCAGCTGGCAATTTGACAGGAAGAGACAAGCTGACAGCTTTTCCTCAAACATCAAGCATGCACTATGTTTCCAGTGCCAAGCTGGATTTGACATTTAATTTAAAAAAGTAACTTAACATAGGTCTACACACACACACACACACACACACACACACACACACACACAGGCTACTGCAACAAAATCAATTTTGTCTTATTTAAAGCTGAAAAACATTGATGCCCAAAAGGCACAATTTTCATAGAAAAAAATATCACTACTTTACCACTGAGAATACTGAGAATATTAAAAATAATGCATTTTGACTAGTCCAGGGTATTGGACTTGGCTCAAGAGTACAGATAATAACAGTCTTTATGAAAGGAGTTTAACTGCTGTAAATAAAAAATATTACTATAATTAGCTAGTAATTTAAACAGAAGTATCATCAGCTTGAAGAATATATTTATATACACATGCACACACATCTACATACCTAGATATATGTATAGAAACACACACACAGAGACACACACATGTATGCTCAGGAAAAAGCTTCTGGAAACAGAAATAGCACTTTCACTGGATTTTATAGGTAGTAAAATGCACACATACCTTCTTACCATAATAAGTTTAGTGACAAGCAGAATCAATATGGTTTCATCATATTATCAACTTAACCAAATAAGAAGTTGATATATTTAAATGTGCCAAGGTAATATTTTTAAAAAAATTTGTTAGATAAATAATATTTTTCAGTATAATGCTATTCAGTATACTAGCTTATTTGTGTTTGGTTTCTTACAAGATGAAGAAAACCTGTAACATTCTTTATAAGCCATTCAATTTGAAACTATGAAATATGAAAAATTATGCAAAATTTAAAATACAGTTAAACTTTTCACTTTCTTGCCAGAAAATAAATCTCAGTGTTTTATTATTGATTAGCAAATATCAGGCCTTGCTTACAACACATTACTCACACTTGTTGGATCACTAGTTGTTCATTTTGCACTGCTAGCACCCGTTCCTAAGGACTCTTGCTGAGAAGTCAGGAACTATTTCCCAGAATACCATTCTATGCATGTTTCCAGATTTGAGTTTAACCATAAATGAAACTCACAGATTTGGAAGAAGTTCTAATTCTCTCAGAAGGTCATGATGACCACTCACTGTGGTTTCCCAGACTGCTTCCTGATCACCTGCTTCTCTGTTGAAGACTGATAAAGTTCACAGGATCTTTTCCAGGAATTGCATAAGCTTCCCGACTGACTTTGGAATCCTCTTATTAGCTTCAGGCTAATGTCATCAGTGGCTAGTTTTTGAACCCCCTGACCTTTATCACCATCCCTCCATCTACCAACTCCACCACCCCACCCATTCTTCCCACATTCATGGAAGTCCCAAATTTTCTATTGAGTCACATTATTCTCCCAATCCTTAGAGCAGTTCTGGTTTCCTAACCAAACCCAGAATAATATACCTTTACTCAAAAATATAGAAGATGCTATTTTTTTGGGTTCCTGGATCCAATTTCAATGTTTCTGTGATGGAGGCAGGGGGTGGCTTCCCCATACATACCAAGCAATTTTCAGACACCAGCTAGATGACTGAGAATTCAACTCAATTCTAACTACAGGGAGATAGTATCAAACTTCATAGGTTAAGGAATCAGTGCTACAAGATTGCCTTGTCCCCCACCCAACTTCAGATGTCAGTAGCAAGCCCAGGTTGTTACCTGCACTTCTAACTAACTGGATATAAATCAGAGGTTCATAAGATCTTCTCTTGGGGTGCAGTTAGTTTACGAGAGCAGCTAACAGAACTCAGAGAAACATTTTGCTTACTAGATCACTAGCTTATTATGAAAGGATAATGGATAAAGGATAATGGATACAGCCAGCCAGATGAAAGAGGTGCATTAGGCAAAGTAGGGAGGAAAGGCACAGAGAACTTCCACATTGTCTAGAAATGAGTATGCTCCCCAATCCCGATGTTTTTACCAACCAGAATCTTTCTAAACACTGTCCTCTTGGATTTTTATGGAATCTTTGTCACAGAGCCGTGACTGATTAAATCATTGGCCATTGGTAACTGATTCCACCTTTAGCCCCATTCCTCTCCCTAGAGGTCCAGGGTGGAACTGAAAGCTTCAACCTTCTTCTAATCATATGGTTGGCTTTACTGGCAACTAGCCCCCATCCATAAGTGTATTTCATAAGTCACCTCAAAAACAGAAGATACCTTTATGTTTCTTATCACAGAAAATTCCAAGGGTCTTAGGAGTTCTGTGCCAGAAACGGAATGAAAACAAAAATAAAAAAAAAAAAACTTTCTTATTATAAATCGCCATATCACAATGTTATACATTAGACCCTATAGTGGTAGGTTTTCAAGGAAGGTTATCATGCCAAATAACCAAAAAGGAATAACAAAAATCTAAAATTTTCTCTTTTAGAGGTTAATGACTTCCATAAAAGATCTTGATAGCCTTTGAAAGTAAGAGTTTCATTTACTTTGCATATAATGTGTGAAATGATATTGCTCTAAGCTGCTATCAATCATGTACATGTGAGTGCGAATAAAGAATCTTGAGCAAGACCCTCTACCATGACCATACCAGTATAATGGGTGTTAAGGCCTCTCACTTATACCTCGGCTGCAATATTCTCCAAGGCAGGAAAAGAGAACTCCATCCCTTTCGCTACTCTGTCAATATAGGATTCAAAAGGGGGGTTTTATAGTAACAACAATGCTGCAATTTTAGAAAACTTGGGCTGTGCTGTATTTCACATTCAGTTATTATTCTGTCCTTTCCTTTCTACTGTAAACCATTTTAAATGCTAAGATAAAACTTATTCATTTAGATAATCATCTTCATTGTCATTCATAATTTTATCATAGTACTTTTTCTTAAGACTGTACTCTATGAGGGGCACCTGGGTGGCTTAGTTGGTTAAGCATCTGACTTTGGCTCAGGTTATGATCTCATGGTTTGTGGGTTCAAGCCCTGCATTGGGCTCTGTGCTGACAGCTCAGAGCCTGGAGCCTGCTTCTGATCCTGTGTCTCCCTCTCTCTCTGCCCCTCTCCTGCTTGTGCTCTCTCTCTCTCTCAAAAATAAACATAAAAAAATTTTAATAAAAGAGTGTACACTATGAAAACTTAAATAAAAGACTAAAAAAAAAAGTGACAACACAGAAAGCTTGAAATTGTTCCTTAGTGTACAGACTAGAAAAAATTAGGTCAAATTGTATAATATTTATATAATTGATAGCATCCACCCATATCATAGTTAAAGAAGAGAAAAACAAAAACTGTTTCTTCATTTTAACAGGAAGTAATGATTTCTCTCTTCATCTCTCCCACCCTCCTCCCACACAAACTCACACACTCACACAAATATAGAGAACCATGTTCACACACACTGTTGACTATAAAACCATACATCTAAGGTTTGAAATGTTACAAACTAACTCCACATGTTTATAAACTTTAATTATTAAAACAGTCTTATCATATATGTGGGATAAATATTTAATGATCAAATCATATCAGTAATCAAATACAGACTTCTGCAAGTTTAGTTCTTTTATGAAGCCTTTGATTTCCATCCCCAACAGAATTGTATTCTTTCTTCCCTGTAAGCCCTCTGTATTCTACATAGATTGCCACCATAGCAATGTTAACATTTTTATTTACTTCTTGGCTAAAGTTTCCTCTATTACCTGGAAGCTTCTTGGACAGAAATGTATATCTTATATCCATAGCCACAGTACTTAGTACAGTCTAGTGTACTTCACACCCTGCATGAATGCTTGTTGAAGGATGAAGTGAACTGAAGAACTAGTTTTTTCTCTGTGAAGTTAGAAGAAACAGTAGCAACTTATAGTAAGGAGAGTGATGAATGAACATCAAAGAAGGATAAGTAGGCTTAGAATAGAATGTTCTGTATTTGGAAAATAAGCCAAGAGAAGACACAAGAAAGATGAATTCAGACAAACATTATTTTGTTTTCTACTTCTGTTTTGGTGCAACCACTGTTTCTTCCTTCCATCTCCTTCTACATGTCTCTGTAAAATGAAGAACTTCTGTTCTATACCTGTCAAGTAGTTATGAAATTTTGGCTAATAAAGATTGGAAAGAATAATAAAGAACAATCTAGGGAAATTGATAGAGGCCTGCTTCATTTGTGGCAGAATGATTGAATGAGAGCACCTATGATTAAGTACCTATGAGGCTCAGAAACTTCCAAAATTCTAGTAGAGACACTAGATATTATGCTTTGGACCTCAGGTGATGACGTGTACTATTCCTCTTGCCTCGATACAAACTCAGAATTATTCTAATATTCCAAAGAGGAGAAGTCCTCAAAATATCTAGAAACAATTTCCATGACAGGAATGTTGGCATTTTAGGAAGGAATAATGGTAAGACTTCTTACAAACAGCTGTACAGAAGCAGATGTGAGCAAACAGCTCAATCAGGGACAATTTGACATGGAAACAGAAGCTTATAAACTCCCATATAGTAACTTGCAAAGAATCACTGTTAGACTCCCCCAAGTCACTTCTAGACACTGTAAGGGAGAAAGCTATGTTCATGCTAGTACATAGGTCAGGGCTATAAAACCAAGATTCACTTGAGTGACAAGTAAAAGGATTGTCGTGTAATGTTGAGGGCCTAGTTGAAATTGGAAACCATAAATCTGCTCCATATGACAGAGTGGAGATGAAATCCATTAGAAGGTTATTCCAGTGATCCAGGCCAAAACAGATGAATTTTGAATTAGTGCAATGGCAGGTTAAAGTTAGAAAAGAAAGTGAATGCAAGAGATACTAAGAACATGTAATCTATATTAATTTATGGCTAATTGAACATAGAATTCATTGAGAGAAAGCAGTCCAGGAATTGTGAGGCTTAATCAGTGGTGGTTTAACTCACTGAGACAGAAAAGGAATAAAAGAAAATTTCATAAGAAAGATGATTTGTGGGTCAACTGGAAGGCTCAATCAGTTAAATGTCTGACCTGATTTAAGCTCAGGTCATGATCACATTTTGTGAGATCAAGGCCTGATCTGGCTCCGTGCTGACAGCATGGAGCCTACTTGGGATTCTCTCTTGCCCTCTCTCTGTCCCCTGGTTATGTGCGTGCGCTCTCTCTCTCGCTCTCTCTCTCTCTCTCTCTCTCTCTCTCAGAATAAATAAAGTGAAATTTAAAAAAAATAAAGAAAGAAAGATGATTTGAGTGTTTACATGATATTTGAACCCCATTGGTGCTTAAGAAACTGCCAAGAAATAAAATTTTAATAAGACCAGTAGTAGGTCAAAGACAAGTCATGGGAAAAACAAAACATAAAGGGCAAGTGTAAGAAGAGACAGAGTATATGAACATAGAATTAAAATCACAAGGTGGTGGTAACACCAAAGCTAAGGGAAGAGAGATTTTCAAGAAGGGAGTATTCCACAAGTTCAATTTTGCTGACACCTCAATGAAGTATAAAGGCAGGCATGTGCTAGATTAACTTTCCAAGACAGGACAGTAAAACCATCATGATTATGATACAAAGTGCAGAGGTGAGATATAGAGTAATGAGTGATTAATTTTGACTGTTCTTTTTCTGTACCCCCACTGTGAAATAGTATATCAATATGGCAATAATTTAATCAGTAGCCTCCAATTTTTTTGATAACAAATCTGTGTGAGTCAAGAAAGAGTTGAATGTGATTCTCATTTAAACATAAAACATGTTTATTTAATGGACATATGAATATGGGTATATCATGAATAAAATAGTTGATGGAAATATACATCTAGTCCTGTTTATTTGAAATAAATAGATACAGTAGAAAGAGATATAGAAGAGAATATATTAAGAATATTCACAGTTAAGATGAAATCTTGGAAACAGAGTGAAATCTAAGGAAGAGTATTCTGGTTCTAAGTGAGGGCAATCTTACTCTGTCATCTGTCACCACATTACTTACCATAGTTAATTCAATGTTTAAGAAAGATTAAAGGAGAAGCAGAGCATTATTATTGTAAAAATATACATTAAAAATCAGCTATCAGGAATGCTCAACAATATACTACATCACTAACATTTCCTAATACCATGAGACATGTTCTCCAGACATCTACTGAAAATTCCCATTTTGTTTAAAATTTTATTTTCCCAAGTGCTGGAAATATGTACAAGCAGACATTACAACTGGAGGTTTTTAAAAATAGTTATGGAGGTCCTTAGCTTCCTTTTAGTAATTTTAAATGCTTTAAAGTAATTGAATATTTAAGAATAAGAACACATAGCCTATTTATTTTAGTTTGAAAATAAAGCACTGAAAACCATGCATTCCAATAATGCACTGGAAACTCTACAACAATGCATGGGCAAATAATGAAAAAGGGTCTTTTGTGGTAAAAAGGAGGAAGTTACTAAATTATTTACTAGTTCATTTCTCACAACTTTATACCAATGAAAAAGAAGGAATGTATTTGGTGAAGAAGACATGATGGCAACCTAGGGAGTAAGTAATTTCGTCATCATAGAATTTTGATAGCCATGAAATTGAAGACTGAGCATAATAATTAATGTATCCTACTTTTGGAGGACAGACAGACTGAAAAGTTCAGGTGTAAGGAAAGCACTAATTCATGTCTCAGAAGTGGACAATGATTCAAGCAGTCTGAAGTGCTCTCACAGAAATTATTTCTGGCAATGCAATTATATGTGAGGAAAAGATAGAAGGTACATGTATAATTGTTTTAGTTGCACCAGAACTTTGTGGAAAGTAAATGCTGGGAAAATATATTAAGATGCAAACACAATAGCATTTAATAAGATGGAAATAAGACACAAAACCAATGTGAAGAAGATTAGAGAATATCACAGGAATGTAAGAATAATATCAGCTGAGGCTTATCATCATTTTCCAAAGCTCAAATATTGCTTCTTTTAGATGCTTGCTGGGACAAAATTAACAATGAATAGCTAGACTCATTGCCTGGAGTTGATGGTGTAAAGTTGATAGATAACATTGCAAAAATGGATGCCATCTCATTGTTTATCTGTTCTCCATAAATGAAAATGGTCAAACTAAAATATATACAACAAGCATTTAGAAGAGGAACCTGAAAATTAAGACCAAAAAAGGTGTACTCACTACTCTGTATGAGGTCTCCTGCCTCAGAGAAATGTCATCCCAGGAGAGAAAAACTAAGTGTAAGTAGGATTGATTGACAATCACAAGAAATTTCTGAGTAATGATGAGGAAATGAAGAAATACCAAAATAGAGAGAGTGGGAAAATTTGATTATATTTTTTTTCTGAAAGGTAAAAAGACTCCCAATAGGACATAAAAAATTAAATAATATTTTGAAGGAAAAAAAAAACAGCTGATGACTAAAAGTCAAATGGATTCATTAGGAACACATTCATAGTATTTTCTATTCCATATTTTCAACCTTGTCCTGTTAACAATTTATAGTAACAATCTGGAGAGAGAGATCGAAAGCAAGATTCCAGGTTTTTGAGCACCAGAAGCTGAGGTATTATAGAAGCATTAAAAGATGAAATCCATATTTCAAAATATAGCAGTGAAAAGGGGGAAAATAGGGACAAATCTGTTAAGAAAATATCACATGGCACAACGTCACAACTCTGTGAAATCGATATTATATACCCTTAAAGTTGAGAAAACAGTGTTGGTGGGAATTATTAAACTGTTCTGAGTCATTCAGCTGGTAATGCAAAAACAGATTCAAATCTATATCCTGCTGACTTCAAAGTCTGGATTAGCTTAAACTAGTCTAACTTAAACTTTCAAAGATGTGGCTAAATGGGTTCAATGAAAAGGCTGTACTTTAAGACATACATTTAAAAGAATCCAACTGAATAAAAAGAAGGAAAGTATTGACTAATAGCCCATTTTATGTGAAAATACATAGAAATTCATTCATTCAATAAAGAAATACCTATTGAACATTATCCTTCAAGTTCTATTCTAAACATTCAGGATAAAATGGTGAAAAAATAGACAAAAATCCTTGTCATTTGATGTCTACCTCCTGAGAAGAGAAACAGTTAATGAGCACTGTCATTATTAGCATATATCCTAAGAGTTGATTTTTATGTTAAGTACAAAAATTGAAACAGGTGATAGAAAGTTTGGAGAAGAGGTTTACAGTTTCAGATAGAGCACTAAAAAAGCCTTCCTGGAGAAGATGACCTTTAGGTTAAGAGATGAAGGAGTTGAGAAAAAGAATCAAACAGATATCTGTGGAATAGAACTTCAAAAAGAAAGAAAAGCTGTTGCAAAATCCCTGATGCAGAAGTGTCTAAAGAATGCTAGGAAGCAAGTGTGGTAGAAACCGAATTGGGTGGGGAGTAAGAGGGAGAGTGGTAGGAAATGAGGCAGAACATTAGTCCAGATTGTCTACAGAATTCCATGAGGGAGAGAGACATTACAGCTGGGAGAGCCCTCCTTCTATTTTTTTTTAAACTTTTTTAAGGTTTATTTTTGAGAGAAAGGCAGAGAGACAGAGAGTGAGGGGAGGGGAGGGCAGAGAGAGAGGGAGACACAGAATCCAAAGCATGCTCCAGGCTCTGAGCTGTCAGCACAGAGCCTGACACAGGGCTGGAACTCACGGACCACAAGATCATGACCTTAGCCGAAGTCAGATGCTCAACCAACTGAGCCACCCAGGCGCCCCAAGCCCTCCTTCTATTCTAACAAGATCATGAGTATTCTCACTTAAGTGTGTGGAGAGTTTTAAACTCAGAAAACAAACCAAGAAAAAAATATATGAAGAAAATTGAACTCCAAAGATCAGCAAAGATACAGAAAAGAACTTGACACAAAGTCACTGTTCCATAGCTATTTGTTGATGGAATCAAGTAATGGTTACATAGCTTTCTATAACTTTCACATATGTTGTTATTAAACAACATTGGGAGAAGCTCACAGTAAACATTGCACAGTTGGGGATTAACTTTACCCAGAGATACTGCTGGCCTTGTAGGCAGCTTCTAGGAGGATCTCTGCCTTTGGAACATATTGCTTAATAACAATTTTTGGATTACCTGGGGCCTCAAGTCACCTCAGATAGTCTATGTTAACAATAGTAGGGGCTTTGCCCACTCAGTATCAGCTCAGCCTCCAGAGCTACTGAAGCCTAAGGCTAGCTACCTGCACCATCAATCATGCTATGTGACCAAGGCGGATAAAACTCTGGACACCAAGGCTCAGGCAACCTTCCCTTGTGGTCAATACTCTATGAATATTTTCACACATTATTGCCAGAGAAGTTAGCACTTTCTACAGCTCTGTTGGGAGAGTACAATTGCAAAATCATGTTTTGATCCTGCCTACTGAATCTCTTCCCATTGCTGATTTTAATCTGTATCCTTTCCTTGTAATAAATTATGACCATAAGGATAACAGTTATCAGTGAGTTCCATGAGTATTTCTAATGGTTTGTCAAAACTGTGGTAACCTTGGGGACCTCAACACTTGCAATTGGTTTCAGAAGTGAGGGTGATCTTGTGGAATGCTGAACCTCACAAATATCAAGGTAATAATAGCCAGTAATCCTGGCCAAAAAGTTAGGGAAATACGTGAGAATGATATTAGGAGAAGTGTCAAGAAAAAAATAGCGCAATTTTTTAGTGTTTGGGGCTTGAATTAATGGGCCAGTGAAGGTATGTTTAATGACTTGGCTAGGCAATCAAATATAAGCATCCCTTTCTTCAGGAAGGCCTCCCCTAGCAGGGTAATGTATAGTGGGGTCCTTCTGCTTAACAGAAGTAGGGTTTAAGATATTCTAAGTGGAGAGCTAATGAATGATATTTTGTTTCATTTACTCTGAATGAAGAAACTTGAGGTGATTTGTGGGTTTGTGCCAAACACAGTTGGGTGGCGGGGGCGGGGCAGGGGTGGAATCAGTTGGTATCTACCACTCAGATATTCAAATACCAGAAATAATTGGCATATGATCTTTACTGCTCCATAGAATTCCAGAGAGTATGCATCAGATTATTTTTGAGAGGACTATAACTTTATGGAGAATCACAGTTGCCACATCTGGGATGTGATAATTGTGTACTATAAATACAGGTCTTCCTCAGTTGTTTGGTCCAGAAGATGGGGCTATTTTAATTTTATGGGGATAGGTGAGACACCAGCTCATGATTTAGGAAGTGGACAATAGACTTATTCACTGTACAAAGATTTAAGTGGTACTTGAAAGGAGGTCAGGATTTTACAAAGTTCTTCAGGAAAACATTTCACCTAAACAATTTTCTTACTTGCAATCAGAGCTCTACACTGGCTAAGCATGTTACCTGAGTTTTTTCCCCATTATTAAAGCTCTTTAAGTATGAGCTAAAAATATTTTTACATGATAATTTTAGAACAAATTTAAGTTGTATTAGTTTGGTTGGCTTAACTGCTATATCAAATAAACCAAAAAATACATAAAGGAGCACAAAATGTTTATTTCTTCCTCACATAGCCTTTTTAAAGAAAGTGTTCCTGAAGAGCTGGGTACTTTTAATTAGTCTTAATTCAGAAAACAGTATCCATTGATCTTAAAGCTCTGTCAATCCCTAAAACATTATAATTCTCTACAATCAAAATCAAAAGAAAGGGAGAGGGCATGAAAGTACCATAACTGCTTCTTAAAAGTCTTGGTCCTTGAAGAGTAGATATCACGTCCACTCAAATTTCACTGTTCAAAACTCAACCATTTGGCTCCATCTATCTGCAAGTAGCTCAGAAAGAAAGAAAGTTCTTTCCTGAGTAGCGAGCAGCTTCTTCTGATTATCCATTAATGTTTTATTCCTTGGAACACCATCAATGTTACCTTTTGTTCAAGGGGCCCATTCCATATTTAACCAAGTGATTATGAACACATTGAAAGCAGAAGATATCATTTGGTAGTACATACAGATTTACTAAGAATTAGTCATGTAATACTATTTCTTTTAGGTTCTCTTAATTAGAAATCACATTTGGCAGGAACTTTTGGAAAGCATCTCAAGATATTCTACTGGTCCAAGAGAGATAAATGAGAAGTAGATGGCAGAGGAGTTTGATAAATTATTATTTCAACAACCTTAACCCAAAAGTTTAAACATAGGAGTATCAGTTTGGGGGGAGTGTCTATGATGGTGTTCTCAAGGACTTAACTTGATCCTGAACTCACGCAAATGTTTTAAAAGCCTTAGATTAAGGCATAGAAGTTTTACTTATCAAACTGTGGCTGCTACCAAGTGGAATAAAGTTTAATAAGGTAATATACTCAGAATTGGTAAAACATGGACAGTCAGCAAAAGTTAATAAATGGTTTATTTAATAAGTAATAAATATGGTAGAGCTTTGTACGAATAAAGAAAAACTCCAGCTTTTGGTTGGAACACATCAAGGGCACAGCAACTACTGATAGTAGTGAGTGGAACTCCACTCACACTCATAAGTGTGAGTGGAAATCGACATAATAGTGAATTATGTGGTAAGACCTAGAAGTTATGCATCAAAGCAAGCTTATGATGCATAAATAGAAGTCAGAGTTTTCTCAAGGAAAGAAACAGTTCTGCAGAAGTGCACTCTGGTCAGGGCATATTTGGAATAACTTTAATTTCATTTCAAGGACATTGGCAAATGTAGTATACTCTAAAGAATGACTAGAATCATAAAGATTTGGAAAGTACTGTATGAATAATAGTTGAAAGAAGTGAAACATTTAGACTTGAAGAGGAAATGATCGTCAGAAGGTTTTCCTTGTGAAAGAGAGATTAGCTCTAATCCTGCTCCAATCCCACTACCAGGTGAATATCATTTTTCATCAACATAATGTTCTATTATTATTTTTGGATTATTGCTACATTAATATTAGCATTACAAGAACAACAGTGAATGTAGATTGTTATATATGCAAGATGGTAGCGATTTACTGGGACCATCTCAGGTATTCCTAATAACCCTATTTCCTGGAGGTAGGCATGGTTACTATTCCCATGTTACACATAATATTACTGGACACACAAAGATTATACAACACACACATGTTCACACTAATACTAAGTGCTAGAACTTGGATTAGAGCCAAGAAATACTACTTACAGAGTTCTTCCCTAACCAGTATGCCATGCCATTCTGAGTAGAGAATGTTCTAATAATTATATACAAACCTCACAGTATCCACCCTATAAGAGAATTAGATGTCCAAGGCACAGACAATCAAGAGGAAAATAGGTCTCCAAATTATAGGTGGAAAATTTAGAAACACTACCCTAAGTGAAATGTTGGAACAAATGATTACTGATGTGTTTGCAACTTTTAAGGTTTTATGATTCTTTATGTATATAATTTTGCCTTTTCTTTCTCCACTCAACTGGACAGCCGACCTTGAACAGGGGTGGAATTGAATTGTCAGCATTAGCCTAAAGGAATTTCACTATGTGATTGGAAATGTTAGTGGTTGCCAGATTTGTTTTTACATGAAATTCCTGCCCATAATCTTCTACTCCCATATTTAAATCATTCTTTTAAGAGCCCTCTAAATTTCTATCTTCCCTATAAAATTTTCCTTGACTCTCCAGGGGTAATAAATAGTTACTTTTATATGGCAACTTGACTATAGACACTAGTTGTTGGGTCAAACACTAATCCAGATGTTGCTGCAAAGTTAATTTTATACATGATTCACATTTGCAATCCCTGACTTTAAATAAGGCATATTGGCTTTTATAATGCGAGTGGGCTTCACCCAATCAATTGAAGTCTTAAAACCTGAGGGTTCCCAAAGAAGAAGGAATTCCACTTTCATACTGCAACATACAATTATTGCCTGAGATTCCAGGCTTCAGACTCAAGAGTACAACTCTTACCTGAATTTCTAGGTTGCCAGCTTGCCCTACAGATTTTAGGCTCGACAGCCCCCACTATATATATTATTGTAAGAGGATAAGGAGACAATTCTTTCTCCCTCCTTAGTACTCTATTGTCCCTAGTCTTTCACTTTTATTAACCATTCCTTTATCAAGAAGAATTTTGTCCATTTTCTTGAAAACCCTCATTTGATTACTTCAGGCCTTGTATACTGATTCACTCTTCTCATGCCAAATCTAGACTTTTTCAGGTCTCTCTGAAAAGATCTCACACACCACATTTTCAAAAAAGTGGAAGTTGCAGAGGCTGTCATTAAATCCATGGTTCCTATTTTTTTCAATTTTTTAATGTTTACTTGTGAGAGAGAGAGAGACACAGAGCGCAAGCAGGGGAGGGGCAGAGAGAGAGGGAGACACAGAATCCGACACAGGCTCCAGGCTCTGAGCTGTCAGCACAGAGCCCGACACGGGGCTAGAACTCACTGACAAGATCATGACCTGAGCTGAAGTCAGACGCTTAACCTACTGAGCCATCCAGGAGCCACAAATCCATGGTTCCTGTTTAACTCAACTTTACTTTTATAAGGAATCTCAAAGTTTACTTACCCACCCAAACTGCTACATAGAGGAAAGAGTTTGCAGGCTGATAAAGGGATAGAACAATGTAATACTATGCTTCAATATACTTAGTCATTTTATACACAATGTGAATATAAATAAAATTGATGACAAACCTCCACACACAAAAAATATATATGACATGTAGTCAAGAGAAAGGACAGTGTTTTAAAGCATATCTAAAGAAAACCCAATTATTAGAATTAGCAGACAAGGGAAGCACCTGGGTGGCTCAGTTGGTTAAACATCTGATTTCAGCTCAGGACATGATCTCACGGCTCAGATCATGACCTCACGGCTCAGATCATGATCTCACGGCTCAGATCATGATCTCACAGCTTGTGGATTTGAGCCCTGTATCGGGCTCTACTGACAGCTCAGAGCCTGGAGCCTGCTTCGGACTCTATATCTCCTGTCTCTCTGCTTGTGCTGTCTCTCAAAAATAAATAAATCTGGGGCGCCTGGGTGGCTCAGTCGGTTAAGCCTCCGACTTCAGCTCAGGTCACGATCTCACGGTCCGTGAGTTCGAGCCCCGCATCGGGCTCTGGGCTGATGGCTCAGAGCCTGGAGCCTGCTTCCGATTCTGTGTCTCCCTCTCTCTCTGCCCCTCCCCCATTCATGCTCTGTCTGTCTCAAAAATAAATAAACATTAAAAAAAAAATTAAAATAAATAAATAAATAAATAAACTTAAAAAAAAAGAATTAGCAGACAAGGACTTATCAACAATTATTACAAATATACATTTTTAATTGTAAGAAAAGAAAAAGACCTAATAGTTAACAGAAGATAGACTTCAGAAGAGAAATGAAGTGAATGGAAATTCTAAAATCAAAAAAGTTATTCTCTAAAAAAGTTTACACACACACACACAGACACACACAGATACACATGGGCTTTAAAGTAGATCAGACATTGGAAAATATTTGTAAACTTGAAGACAACTCATTAGGCATTTCCAGATTAAAACCAAGAGAAGAAATATACAAAAATAAGGATAAAGTGTTAGTAACCTGTGGGATATTCTCAAGGGGCTAAATTTACATGAAAATAGAGGTTCAAAGGAAGAGAAGTAGCAGAGAATATATTTGAAGTAGGGCCTAATTTTTCTAAATTTTACAAAACACCAATGCACAGTTCTAGGAAGCTCAACCATCCTGAAGTGGCATAAATACAAAGGAAACCAAACTGTAATATATCATAGTCACATTGCTAAAATACAAAGTCAACTATCTTCAAACCAGAAAAAGAAAAGGATGTTGAATTTAAATACAACACAGTAAAACAAAACAAATAAGCAAGCAATGAGGGCTGACGTACATAAAGACTACAAAATAACAAAAAAGTATTTCAAGTGTATTGACATTAATATATAAGAGCTGATGATGTAAAGATGATGACTTTTTCAGTAAAAAATATTCCTATAAGAAATTTAAAGAAGAATATTAGGGATTTCCTTTAAAAAAAAAAAAAGGATTCTATCTAACAGTAAAGCTTTAGGATCTCCTTTGGAATTTCACATATGTAGGCTGTCGGCAGGGTGATGTTACTCAACAGGGTGAGGATGGAAAAACAACAAATCTAAATTCTTCATCAACATCATCAGACCTTTCTCTACTCCGGGCAAGGTGTTACTGAAGTTTCTGGCGGTGGAAGTCCACCGAGGGCAGCACACAGGCAAAGCCCTTCTTCTGCCGGTGCCCCTCTGGTGCCCTCTACTGTCGAGGTTTAACATGTGCCAACGGGCAAAGAAACCATATCTACAGGGCAGAGTTTCTCTGGTACCCAGCAAGCAATTAAGATTCTATTTGAAGCCGGCAGGCAATGAATTGACAATTGGCAAAATTGGCAACGGGCTAAAAATACTCTAGGGAATCTGATGCTAAAGTTGTTAAAACACTAGCATCACCATCTTTTATTATTTTGGAAGGATGAGGCTATAACAAAATAAACTATACTAAATTTAGGATTTCTCAGGTGGTTTCCAGAATTATTCTTTCTCTGAATATGAACATCAATCCAATGGAAGGAAGACTTTGAGGAAAAGTAATGAAGAGGAAGGAAATGAGGTCCTTGTGAAAACTTTTGATATTTATTAATATTGATTTTGTACAAGATACATTGTAAGTTAATGGGGATACATAATAAACCTCTCTCATATCTTTTAAATACAATTGAGAAAGAAGTCATGCAAATAAAAAAAAACTGCTTCTAGAATTTATTAGATGTTTATTGCCAAAGTAGTGTGCAAGCAAGAAGTACTATAGAAAAATCAAAGGAGGGACAGCCTATCTAGGCCTTGGGTGATCAACAAAAGTTTCCTGAAGGAAAAATGGCCTAAGGTTCAGGGATAGGAATATGCAGAAAATGGTTAGGGAAAGAAAGGGTTCTGTTTTCCATACAGGAATACTGCAGAAAAGTGTAAAGATGGGATAAGATTTTGGTTGATCAGGAGTGAGAAAATGTAAATAAAAGTTTCAAATTCATCTCTCAGAAAATAGACATTTAAAATTTTTAAGCAGGGGAATGATATAATAAAAGTGATGTCATAAGCAAAATAAGCTAGTGATGGTATTCACCACAGATTGAAATTAAGGGAGAAATAAGGGCGCCTGGGTGGCTCAGTCGGTTAAGTGTCCGACTTCAGCTCAGGTCATGATCTCGCAGTTTGTGAGTTCGAGCGCTGCATGGGGCTCTGCTGACAGCTCAGAGCCTGGAGCCCCTAGGGATTCTGTCTCCCTCTCTCGCTACACCTTTCCCATTCACTCTCTCTCTCTCCTTCAAAAATAAATAAATATTAAAAATGTAAGTAAAAGAAATTAAGGGAGAAATAGATGGAGAAATCCAATGGAAATCACTGCTATAAATAGTGAAGACATTGATACTTGGGTTTGGATCACAGTATTGACTGTAAAATGAATGGAGTCCAATTATTAAGAAACTCTTACAGAAAGATAACTAATACATGCATACCACCTTGGGATAAAAACTAGTGTAGTTAAATTCATACATGTAAGTCACATACAGAGTAGAAATAAGCTTTCCATGTGAACATATTCGCTAAGAAAACATGGTGCATGTTTGATGTAAGACGGAGATACTTCCAGAAGGACACTCATCTAGCTGCTATCACACAGATACCATATCATCTTCACAGCTGAAGTCGTAAGAATTTTTTATTTATTTTATTTATTTTTTTAGGAAAACCATGAGAAGCAATGATGTCTTCCCTGATAACTCTGTTCAGCTGCCATAGGACAAGCCATCATTTTTATTACCTTTCAGCCGATCAAAATGGCCATGGACAAATAAGATTCTCCAGGACTTTCCCTTTATGTAGAGAGACAATATGCACATGCTTGATCTCCTGAAATATCAGTAAACAGAAGCTATGTGCCAACTTAATGTTTCTGTTATTATCACTGCTAATGAAAATATAGCCAGCACTCACACCAGAATGATTTTCTCAGCATTATTTTCCACCAGAATACTACCTAGCAATATTTTTCTCCTAAACCATAGTGAGTCTTTTGAAATACCACTTGAAATCACATCCCTGTATATAATTCACATATAAGTTGGCAGATGAAGGTAGAGTTGTGTTAGAAGTATTATTTTCACTATGAGAATAAATTTCATGTATTGTAATCCTTATGCCTCATAACAAATATACCAAGAACAAAAGATCCAGTTACAAATGATTTATTTTGTTCATTACTTTTCCAGTGTTACTACTGCTATGCAACTATATAATGAAAATACTATAGCTCACATATGATTTCCTTTTACTTCTTAACAGCAAGGATTTTTTTTTTTTAATAAACTTAAAGTGATCACAGTGTGGCAACTTCTTTGCTAAATGCTGTGGACACATAAGGACAAAGTCCCTGCCCTCATATTTCAAAGTCCAGGTAGAAGTCTCAAGCAAAAGAATTACAGAAATGTAGAAGAACAGAAAGAAATAAAACAAAGCAAGGACGCTGGACTGCCTAGAGCAACCAAGTAAAGTTTTCCAGAAAAGTTGATTTTGAAAGTCATAAAAGATGAGGCATCACAAAAGAAGAAAGGATTATAGGTAGAAAAAAGGCTCACAAGTGTATAAAGGAAAAGAAAGCTTTATCATGTATTTTTATACTTAAAATGTAGAGTGTTAATCCAAAATAATCAGAAAATGTTGCACATGAGTGTAGCTTAAGAAACTAATTTAAGGCAATATAGTTATTTTTGTTGCCAAAAAATATTTTGATGCTTTCTGGTGGTTGGAAATTAACAGGCACATTATTAGTTGGAGGGTTTCTACATAGAATGACAGATTTCAGAAATATAGTTGGGCGGGGCCTGGGTGGCTCAGTAGGTTGGGCATCCGATTTCAGCTCAGGTCATGATCTCACAGTCTGTGAGTTCAAGCCCCGCGTCAGGCTCTGTGCTGACAGCTCAGAGCCTGGAGCCTGCTTCAGATTCTGTGTCTCCCTCTCTCTCTGCCCCTCCCCTGCTCATGCTCTGTCTCTCTCTGTCTCAAAAATAAATAAAAACATTAAAAAAATTTTTTTTAAGAAAAAAAAGAAATGTAGTTGGAAAAGAGGAAGAAATAGTTTACTAAGATTAAGTTTGCAGAGACAAATAGGATGCAGATGTATTTCAAAGAATCATTTCTTAAGACATATTTTATGATATAAAATTAAAGGGAATATAATAAATGTTTCCATATAGATCAATTATTCTTGATAAAGTGAGTATAGGTGGATTATGTTTAATGAGTGCTTGATCAACTGACTGCTATTTTAATAAGGATATTCATACAGTTGACCCTTCAATTATGCAGATACTGGGGCTCCAACACTCCCTCCCCCAGTCAAATATCCACTTGTAACTTTTGACTCCCCCAAAACTTAACTATAAATAGCCTACTGTTGACCAGAAGCCCTACCAATAATATGAAATCAAGTAACACATATTTTGTTTAATATACATGTGTTCTTACCATATAGTAATGTAGAGAAAACAAGATGTTAAGAAAATCATGAGGAAAATACATTTATGGTACTGTGCTATATTTATCAAAAAAAATCCACATAAGTGGACCCTTTGTTCAAGGGTCAATTGTATTGTCTTTTATTTAAGTTCTTCTTAAAACAACTTCTGGGGCGCCTGGGTGGCGCAGTCGGTTAAGCGTCCGACTTCAGCCAGGTCACGATCTCGCGGTCCGTGAGTTCGAGCCCCGCGTCGGGCTCTGGGCTGATGGCTCAGAGCCTGGAGCCTGTTTCCGATTCTGTGTCTCCCTCTCTCTCTGCCCCTCCCCCGTTCATGCTCTGTCTCTCTCTGTCTGAAAAATAAATAAATGTTGAAAAAAAAAAAAAACTTCTATGTGACAGCTTACTTCAACCCTAGTGTACCTCTATTTCATTAAAAACCTGGACATTAAAGGAATGCAGAGAAAAATGGAGATTCAAGAGAACATTCAGATTCTTGAGATGTTGTGAATTACCCCCTATTTTCATCCCTTTAAGAATAAGAGTTATTCAAAATTAGGAGTTTGCCAGAAGGTGGCAGGTGGCAGTAATAGATCCTTTAAACCAAAATTCATTTTTAAATAGAGTATTTAAATTTATGAAAATATCTTATCTACCTAAGTTTGCATTTTTATATAGTATAAATTGATGAGTGGAAAATGCAGTTAATCATTCCCATTGTTTTTATGATTTAAACACCTACTCAAGTATTTTTTTCCATACTGAGTCAATTGATTTGACCGATTGTTCTGTCATTGCACTAAGGGTTAAGAAAGCACAAATATTCTATTGATGGCATATCCTGACCAAACAGGTCTTAATCCCTTAAGAAGTGCCTCTGCAAAAGTCCAACTAATACGAGGTAAATAATGTTGCTAACTTCTGATAGGTTAAAAAACAACCCCCAAAATGATTCACCAAAGTACTTATTGGCTCACAGTATTCAGCAAGACATCTTACTTCAACTTTCCAAAGATTGTTTACCAAAAATTATCTTTTTGGTCAATTCCCCAATTCAAAGTAACAGAAATTTTGTTATTACTTTACAGAAATAAACTCTTTTTTATTATACCCTCATAATTTCCAAAGTTTTATACCAACATAGTTTTTTTGTAACATGTAAACCTATAGTAATAATTATGCATGTCTAAACTATTTAATTTATTAAAAGCAAATAATGACACATAAATTGTTTTATGAAGATGATATTGTTAATCTTTCATAGTTCAATATCCTTTTTTATGTCAACCTTGTTAACTAATTGTTCCCTTTTATATTTTTATGCCTTAATATTTTATGCCTATTTTACATACACAATAATCTAAATTTGCAATTTTTATATGAAATGCATTTATAATTTATAATACATAGTAATGTATAATTATATATGACTTATAGGTAACATATAATATTTTATGTCTATTAAGGCCTTCTTACAAATAACAAGAAAGCCATTGTAAATCCCTTTGTTCTTTATCTCACTGACATAGCTCATAGGAGCAATACTGCATTTTTATATAAAATCATAATTTTATTTCCCTAACTAGTGTGTACCTATTTTATATGTATGTATATGTGCATCTATATATGTACCCATGTATATATACTAAGCCACACCCACAATTGGTTTATAAATAAAAGATCCAGATTTGAGTCTAGTGTTTCTTTACATTTGACTTAACCTTCAGTGAGTACAAGAGATAGGGAGATGTCCAGGTGACTATTATTTTAGACAGTAAACTGGATTATAGAGCAAAGGAATATATATTCTGTTGCTATCAAAATAAAGGTAAATGATAGCTGAGTGGATTATTGCAATGTGTTGTCAACAAGAAGTTACTTCAGTGCTTATTACATTGTGAGGACTCAAAAAATAATGCCACTCATCAATGATTTACTCTATCTTTGAGGTCATAAGCATGGAAAAAGGGACCGGAATTTGCAAAAATAGCTCTTATAAACTTTCAGTTCACACTTACTGCCCATCTATTTTGTGAGAGACCCTATGAAGTCATTAGGAGAGTATATCTGAATCTTGATTATTTGTAGCTTCCATGCAGTGCATCAAGTTCCATTCTAATAGAACAACAATGAATTCTTAATAGTCAAAAACATAGTTATTATGTAAGCCAGATTTCTGTATATTTTAAACATATCTGTATATCAAATCTCTGCACTGTCCTGCTGCTTTATAGATCTACTTCGTTTACAGCAACAGTCACTGCTGAGTATCTACAAAAAGAATCCTGGAGGGAGTAATAAAATTAACAGTGAGGATAAAAGTGTATAGAAGCTTCCAAAGCAGAATAAGTCCATGGTCCATCTACCTGGGTATGTGATTTGTCAATATTACTGGAAAAACTTAAGATCAGCTGGTTTCAATACAGTCATAAAGATCACATTAAAGATGAGGTGATTTTCAATATTCTACTGCAAAGCAAAATCATTTTCTATTCAACTAACAATTTGAGTCAAATTAAAAAGTTATCTAAATACTAAATATAAAAATTATCTTGGGGCACCTGGGTGACTTAGTCTGTTAAGCATCTGGCTCTTATTTTAGCCTCAGGGCATAATATCATGGCTCATGGGATCAAGTCCCATGTCAGGCTCTATGCTAATAGGGCTCTCTCTCCCTGGCTCTCTGACCATTGCATACACATGTGCGCGCGCGCGCTCTCTCTCTCTCTCTCTCTCTCTCTCTCTCTCTCTCAAAAATAAATAAACATTTAAAATGAATAAAAATAAAATTTATTTAAAAGGTCAACTCTTCCTTTAATGTAGCTTCAGAAAAATAAATTATGAACTTTTAATCACTATTTTTTATTACATACACACACACACACAAGTTTTGATGCATTTTAAAATTGTGAAAACTAGGGAGGTTGTTTAATTAAAACCTGAAAATTTTTGTTAAATAGGTAAAACTTCCTTTGAAGATTCTCCCTTTTCAGGTTTTATGATCTAGGAGTTGAACATAAATTTCCTGAATTTCATTATTTTTTTTTATTTTTAAAGATACACATAATATTTACATATGTTTCCTATGTAACTGGTCCATAATCTATAAAAAAATCAAAGCTGATGTACAAAAAAGTAACATTATACCACAGTCATATTTAAATATAATTATCATATTATATAAAATAGGGTGATGAACTATCTTTTTATTTCTTCCATAGTTATATAAATAAACCAGCCAAAAGTAGATTTCTAAAACCATATGTTTAAAAACTAATATGTTGTTAATCATGGAAATTATAATTTTCAAAAGCAACAGACACTTGACAATAATTACAGTATAATATTCAGCAGTTTTGGTCAAGGTGTTCTATTGATATATCTACTAAATGCATTCACACTGGTAAGATATTATATGAGAAAATAAACAAATAAAATTTCAATACCAGAAGAACAGTAGCATTAAGAGTCTATTTTTTTTTAATTTTTTTTCCAACGTTCTTATTTATTTTTGAGACAGAGAGAGACAGAGCATGAACGAGGGAGGGGCAGAGAGAGAGGGAGACACAGAATCGGAAACAGGCTCCAGGCTCCGAGCCATCAGCCCAGAGCCTGATGCGGGGCTCGAACTCACAGACCGCGAGATCGTGACCTGGCTGAAGTCGGACGCTTAACCGACTGCGCCACCCAGGCGCCCCAAAGAGTCTACTTTTAATGTCACCCACTGAAAAGCAAAACATTAGGGCAGTATGAGCAAAAACCTCAGTCATTTGAGTGCCTGTAATTAACTTTATTATTGTCTTAGATCCATAAGAAATTCCAGATTTTAGCAATTAGGAAGGTAGGGAAGCAACAATTCTTGGCTCCAGGAACACCCCACCTCACCCATAATTTGGAGACCAGGAAGATGAAGCCAGAACTGTTGGCCCCAGAATCACACTAGCCAGGCTCTATCCCCTAAGGCCCACATGTGACCGCTTCTCTCTTTCCATAACTAGTTTCCAAACTCAAGTGTTGTGTAAGTGCATATGACTGATGAAATACAAATCACACATGTGGAACCTCACTCACAAAATATCTGCTGCTACCTTTCCAAGCTTTGTGGTACAAGATTGCATAGCAGAAGTAGATCGGGACAGGTGAGAGCCCACAAAACCTTGGTGCCATAGTTCACAGCCCTGGCTATTCAGCAGGACCCACAGGCTGCTTCCCACATTTAACCTCTACAACAATAGTTCTAACATGTTCCAGCTTAAAATATCACAACTGTATGTCACAAATAATATTTTCCCACTCTTTCTAAAGGATCCAATTTCCCTCAGTCACTGCATTCATCTCTGAATAATATTTATTCCCCTTTACTTCAGTTACAATCTCATCTGAATATCCTCTAACCTATGGATCTAATTATAAAAGTTACAAAGCACAAAACATATATATCTCGATAGGTAGAAGCTCTATTATTCCTCCCCTCTCCCCTCCTCTCCCTTTCCCTTCTCTCTCTCTCTTCATCATGACCTAGTACCTAGTAGAGTTCGTTAAGAACACGCTCTCTGGTGGTATACCTAATACTGTCAATCATGCTAAAACCATTTCCTGAATACACACACACACACACACACACACACACACGCACACATGCATGCCTGAGGTGGGGGGGTGGGAGGGGGAAGAAACACTCCTATATACCTTGTTCCTTCATCCTGTCACAAGGTCATAGCCAGTATTTATAACTTCCCTTTTCCATTACAAGTACATGTTTCTCTTTTACTCAAATATAAGCTGGTGGAGTTCTTTACTTAGTGAGGTAAATACAACATTGAGTTCTGAAAAATGTGGGTCTTAGAGGCCTGCCTGCATTATTTTGCTGAAATCTTTATTAACTTTATTGCCGGGATGTGACAGTTCTAGAAAACGCTCCAGATAATGATCCCTGGGTTCATGGGACATATTTCTGTCCCATTTTGGATCAGTGGTGTTCTTTCCCTTGGATAATCAGGGCTGACTATTAGCCAGTACAATGACACCCTCTCCAGTTTTGCATGACTTGTGGGGTCATTAGATAAATAGTAACAAGAGCTGTCACCTCCACTTCTACTGTATGTTCTAGGACTCATGATTATGGGAGACACAATACTGATCTTGTCACTGTGGCTTCAAGAGGACATACATCAGCTACTTCCTAAGCATCAGGTACTTCTAGGTGATAAAGTTAATGGTAAGATTGGGTCAAACATTCCTGGAATAAATCCATTGCCTCATCTCTTTCAATAAAGAGTGAGTATATTGTTATATCCAATGGCATTTAATAAAGCTGACAGTAAATGCCGGGGTAACAGAAAATGCTAACAGAACCACACAGGCACGGAAAGCAAATCTACTTAAAGAAGCATCTATCCCTGTGGCAGAAAATAATTTTCTCCATGGTGGAAAGTGCCCAATAGAATCAATGTACCCACCAGATAACTGGCTGTTCTATAAAAGCCTATAGTATTAGGGACTCCAGTTCCTCTGGTAGATTCATTGCTAAGCACAGATATCAGTCAGATCAGCCTTGCTAAGGTACAGTCTGTGGTTTCAAACTTATGATGGTAGAGATGGAAGTTATATAGAACTATTTTGATTTCAAGTCCATTGAAGGAGGCTAACTGATCGTCATCACGGATCATTTATTTATCTTATTATTGACAGCCATGTCTATATGTGAACCTTTCAGTGATCACTCACATGAAAAATATGTTACACTCTAACCAAAGTTATCCTTGTAGCTCTTCTCCTTAATTCTTCAACCATGTTCTTTCTAATTCCCTAGCCATCTGGTCAGCCCATCAGGCTAATAAGGTAGAATTTTATCTCATGTCATATTTCCTTGCAGGCAGAGTTGATAAATACATGTACCACTCAAGTCTGTCCAATTGAAGTGCTTCTCTCCAGAATGTCTTTTGGAGATAACCCTGAAAGTCATTATATTGGTTTAGTAAATATAAGCAGCTTGCAATATATGAGAAAACATATGCAAAAGGATTAACTTGCCAAAGTGAACATCCTGTGTCACAGGTGTGGGGTAGGAGAAAGTTAGCATCACAGCAGAATACTTGCTCATGTAACTGATTGTGTTTCCAGGACCAACTTGAGTTCAGTATTGCATCACCATGTTCTCTGATGATAGAGTATTTACTAACACAATTTACTCACTTGATAGATCAGTTTCCACATCGTTCATGATGAACATCTCAGAACACATGGTCACTAGAAGTGCCAATTCCAAGTTTTTGGTCTCTAATAAACTGCTATTTGCCAAAGAAAAATATAATACTATAGTTTTACTAAAAAATTCTAAGGTGTGATTCTCTTCAGGATTGCCTTGTGTTTTATATTCTATTACAATATGTCATAAACGCAATGGCATCATTATGCAACATATCAGGTTCTATGTGCCAAGAAGTTGGTGAGCCTGCTTTCCAGCATAAATCAACTGGAGAATCTTCTTTTATTCCCCAGTCCACACCAACTGTACAACCTTCTCTTGCTGTCCACCTTAGAGCAACTGTAGGTATTGTGCTTAGTCTGAATTCCATTTGAAAATGTCAGTAAATGCATGAGAGCAGTATAGACAAATATGACTACAAAACAAAAAAGGAAAGACAGAACAAAAAAGGAATGATGAAACACAAAAAAAGGAGGAGGAGGAGGAGGAGGGGTGCTAATGATATGTACTAAGTTTTTGTCTTGTGCAAAATGAGAAGTGAGAGGTAGGACAATGACTACCTCCACGTTTCAGAGGATATTTCCAGACATACTCAGGTCACTGAAACTCAGAAAATTCACTGAAGTGATGGATCCTTACATTTTCATGGGGTTTATACCCAATACTCTGGCATAGGTCTTTCTAAATCTGCTACTTCCTGTCACTAGTTTCTGTCATCATAATGTCATTAGTGATGAGAGACACAAGCAGAAAAATGTTCACCTTTAGACCAGAAGGCTGGCCTATAGCCTGCATAGTTCCAATAAGGATCAAATACATTGGTTGCTATATTCTTAAAGGGTTTCATGATTGCCTGTATGTCTTAGTTATTATCGATAGTTATTATAGTTATTATTGAATACTTATTAGTTATTATCGAACTGAATGATAAGCACAAGAGAAATCTTATAAAAGTAATAGTTTTACACATAAAAATTTGAAGAAAACATTTATGATCTAATACTCCCTGTATCTCCCCTCCCCCTTGAGCATTAAGCATATAACTACCAGCCTTATACAACAAAAGTTCAGCTCCTTCTGCCCGTGGGTCCTATCCCTATGCTACCTGAATAAACTTACTAAGTTGCACCATAAAACATCTCAAAAATTCTTTCTTGACCATCACACTCAAGGATCCTTTAACATTTTTGGTGGCCCTCTATGGGGATTATGGAGTGAATCCAAGAACCTCAATGTGGCTTAGTAAGTCTTCTTTACCCCAGTTTTCATTTCTTTATTCTTTTTCAAAGAGGCCTTGAATAGCATGACCCTTCAGAATATGCCTTGTCCAAGGACCCAGGTGAGAACTTCTTGCCCGTGGCTACTCTATGGGGAGGAACAAACTCCTGCTGCCCAGGTCAACACCGGTATTTTGGCTATAATGGTGCTGGGCTCAGAAATCAGGCTTTCCCTGTTCTACATGTTCTTTTAATACTTGTGTTCTTCTCAGGTATGGAACGTCAACACATGTCAGCCACTGATTTATTTTTCTTTCTTTCGTTTTGTTTTTGTTTTTTTTTTATTTTTGTTTTTGTTTTTAGGATGGCCACTGATCTTATGACCTCTGTGTAAGGTTTCTTCCTAAATAACCTGTTGTGATCCCTCAATGAGCATAAAATCTAAGATACATATAAACAGTGTGCTTCCCCAGAGGGATCAGTTGGAACTATTACCCAGTTTGAGCCCTCACCCAATGGGGAGCCACTCTCTTAGAATTGAATCATGGATAAAGCTCACAAGAAAGTTGTCCAGATTATATAGGAGTTCCATACTTCCCATTTTTTCAGGTCTCTCATTTGTCCTTACCCATGGGCTGTTTGGTGTTCTCAGACTGAAAGTACTTCTAGCTTAGATACATGAAGCTTAATGTAATATAAAATAGCTGTCCCTTCTTGACAAAAGCCAGGACCTCTACTCCATCCACAAATATTAGAACTAGAGACTTACAGAGGGTATTACTACTGGTTGCCAAATATATTGACTTCCTCAAAATGGAAAGAGGCAGCCCCAGTCTGCAGCATCTCAGTTCATTCCCAGCACCCACTGTAGTCTAGAATGCAATGAGGAAGTGAAAGGAAGTTAACATCCCTTCTTAGATATTACAATGTTGGACAGTGGAGAATGAGGGACATCTCCCACCACTCTGAACCCCAGGAACTTTTGGCAATATTCCTTATGGGACACGATTTGGAAGTTGAGGGAGACTTGGGTGATGAATTCTTACATAGTGCCCTCATTTTGTAGGAATTGACTATGGGATTGGCTTCCTGAGTCCCAAAGGATTTCCCTTGGGCTGTCTTCTAACAAATTAGAGTCAATTTGGACATAAAGAAAAAGCGCCAAACCCAACCCCCAGGAGGTGCAACTCTCTTGATCTTGCCAGCTCTCAGATCATGAGTGTACTTTCACCTTAATAAACTTTTCCACTGTGCTCCATGTGTGTCTTTAAATTCCTTCTCATGACAAGACCAAGAACCTTCAGTGACCCTTTTAGGTCTGATTGGGTCATGGCCCCAGGGTCTCTCCAGTTCACCCACCAACATCTTTTTGGCAACCACAAAAGGACAAGGTTTAACAATAGGTTGAGTAACTCTTATTGGTGAGTCTCCAATTCTTGCTTTCCTTGTATCAACGAGTTGCTTAGTCACTGTTCTTCTTTGGTCTATTCTCTTTCTGATCTACCCAGGAAAAGACCTAAACAGGACACCTCATATGCCTCCTTCCCAAGTCTGCTTTTTTAATACACTGTTGGCCTCAATATAAGCGAGAGGATAAGAAAGCCTGACCGGAAAAATGGACGTAAATCCTATATCGTCAGGCCTTTATGGCCTTGTACCAAACCCCCAATCTGTCCATATCCCCTCAGAAGGCTTTAAGACACCCATCTCCTTGCCCTCTACCCATTAATCCACCATCAGTTCAGCTGCCTCAGGCCCTCTACTTCTATTAATCTGCCACGTCACCTGTGTTCTGTCATATTCTCTGTGTGTCTCCCACTTTGTCTGTCTTGTAAGCAGATTGCTGCCAAGATCCTGTACATCCTCCCTCTTTTTCATAAGTTATCAGTCTCTTTGCTTCTTCTTTTGTGTGTGTGAGATCTGAAATTTATCTTGAGAGGATTGGATCAATGTTGCCTGACTCTTGTTGTATATGGGGGCTTCTTGCTCATTCATTTCTGGGTTAATGGGTATCATAATTGGAGCCAATTGTCTGGGACAGTCACTTTAAGGAATATTCCCAAGCAGCTGCTGAAACTCATTTTGTTCCTGGGAGGCTCCCTGTCTTCTCTGGCCTGACACAAACTGCCTATTTTCACTTTTTGTTGATGAAAAGGAAAACTTGTGTCTGTTCATCTATCCAAGCTGACAAAGTTCAGGAGCATGAGCCCTCTTTCTTCTGTCTGGGCTTTGATCTGCCTCCAGCCTTGCTGGTAGTGCCTCACCTCTTCTGCCTCCACCTTGCCCTCCTCCTATTTCTGTACCACCTTGGACATGGCTTGCATAACTGGCTCCTATACCCCCCGCACCTCCTCTCCATCAGCCACTGATCCTCCTACCTTTGCTCTCAAGAAGCAAAAAGCACCCTTTCCCAGATTTAAACCACCCATTTCAGATTTCCCCACAGGTGCCTCAACTAAAACTGACAATAGGGGACAAATTGACTAAATGGACCCAGATACCACATATTTGATATTTAAACTAATTTAAGTTTGTTAGTTTGATTAAGGTATACATGTCTTTAGAGCTATCAGCATTAAATATAAAACTTCTATTCTACCAAGATTTACTAAAAGGTCAAATAAGCTTTGGTTATCTCTGTTGCAATTTGTCAGCAAAAAAAGGACTTAAAATGATGGTTATGTTGTCTGTCTCACAAGAGATTTCAGGGGTAAGTATAAAAAAAAAACCAAGTAGGTTAAAGAAATAAAAACGGTTATGGGTAACTTTTAAATAGCTTTTTAAAATCTTTGGTAATCTGAAACTTTGAGGTTTTGCTAAGTTAAATGATAAATTAGATTGAATTCATTGAATATCTAAGCCTTTTTCAAATGACATAAAATACTAAAGCATTGATTATTGAACATAGGTTTATGCTTTGGACTTATTCCAGAGAAACTGAGGATACTAGGGTCTATTGGTAAACATGCATTACACTTTATTGAAAGATTATACTATGGAAAAATACATGTTTTTAGTAATTTTGAAATGTATTCATGAATTTTAAATATAAAGAATTCAGATGTAACAGACAGTTCATAATCAGTTAGTACTTAATTTTCCCTGGAGACTAGGTTTTCTAAGAGTTAAAATTCTGCTAAATGTAATTAAGACTGATGACATCAGGGAATCCACCCTGAAGGAAAGTAGGAGATATATGAGAAAGATATAAGGAATGGGAATATATTTTATTGAGGGAAGAAAAAGTAATTTTTGTCCTAAAATGAGGCTGGTTATTTAGAGAAAAAATGCTAAGGACAACATCTGGATAAAGAAGAAAGTTGCAGAATGTTTGTGAAGGGAATATTTGGAAAAAACTTTTATGTGTGGTCAGGACTAAGATTTAAATGGATGGATTTTAAAAGTTCAACTGGTATAAATTTGAAATTCTGCTTTAATCTGTTAAAAAGACAAAGTTTTCTTGGATTGTTGGTCTGCTCTTGATAAGAAAATATATTTTTTTTCTTTTCCTTTCTTTATCTGCCCAGAAAACCAAAGCTTCTATGTTTTGTTTTTATCAGGTCTTTGATTACTTAAAAATGTTAAAACTTCTCAACCTTAAAGGAGCTAAGTTTTGTTAACAACTATGTAACTTCCTGTAGAATCTCTTATTGCCACTGTGGTTAAATGTAAATATTAAATGTGTAATGATCTCTAATCATATTAGGTATGTGCTTTAAGTTTTTTTTTAAGGTTTTTAACAAACTGAGATTTAAATGGTAAATGAAGTCTTTTTGACTAATTAGGCTTGTTTATTTGGTATGTTAAGTTACTTGGAAAGAACTGTCAAATCAATAATGATAAGCCTTAGGCTGTATTTTATAGGTAAATACTATAACTGTTCTACAAATATATGACATTCCTAAAGTTTTAATATGTTTTGATATAAAGCCATCATTTGATATTCTAATTATTAAAATGCTATGTGTCAAAAATTGCTATGTGTCACAGGAATAACTACATTTCCCAGCCAGCTACATTATAATGAACCTTAGATCTTTAACCATGTCTGTTTCTGATGGGTTTTTTTTTTGTCATTTATGGTTATTGTTTTTATCTTCTTGCAAAAGAGG
Source organism: Felis catus (assembly GCF_018350175.1). NCBI lineage: Eukaryota > Metazoa > Chordata > Mammalia > Carnivora > Felidae > Felis > Felis catus. The sequence continues at coordinate 105,744,536 of NC_058371.1, read as the reverse complement.
TTTCATCTTCAAGGAGATTCATAAAAAGAACTAGAGAAATACAGGTTTTTGGTATCTTTAAAAGCATAAAACTGAACTGGGTAAGAATTTCCATAACTAAAAAGTTGCATTCAAACTGAATGAGAATTAGTAACATGGGACTAAATGAAATAAAGAAGATGATTATAATTTTTATGACTCTTACTTGAAACATTGCTGGTTCTCTAATGTTTCCTCTTCCAGATTAAGGAAATTTTCTATTAAATCATCTATGACATACAGAAATACGATGAAATATTCCTTTGTAAACACACTGAAGTATTTAACTTTTCTCCCTACTTGAACCCTCTGAAATTCAGAAACTCTCAGTGAATATTCTTTCTTCCATGGCAATTATAATTATTTACATAAGTTCAATGAAAATCTGTTCTCCTTAAAAACAACACCATTGAAAACATTGGTCATATCCAAAGCTTTGACTGGAATGTCATATTTGAGGGAGACATACATAGACCCACATATGACCAGACAGTTTTAAGGAATTAAGGTTGACTTTATAGAGCCGATGGAATGCCTTGGAAATGTTGGTCTGATACCTTGCTTATAGAGTTCCCAGCAGCCTTACCAGGTAAGTAAAGAATGTTACTTCCTAAAAGATACAGAAACCTCAGGATATTTGGGAGACATTGAGAAGAGGAATACACCCAAATATACAGGTATTGCAGGCAAGTCTGATGACAAGTATGTGGCTTGGCTCTGGCCTTGAGAAACTATTAAAAGTTCAATATAGAGATTCCTTATAAAAAGTTTCAGCAAAGCAGATTTTAAAGGATGCATATAATAATCAATCACTATTCCTGCTGAGCTTATGTAAATAATTAAGCCAATTCTGTTAAAACTGGACTTGTTTTGGGGTGCCTGGGTGGCTCAGTCAGTTAAGTGTCAGACTTCAGCTCAGGTCACGATCTCGTAGTTTGTGAGTTCAAGCCCTGCGTCGGTCTCCCTACTGACTGACAGCTCAGAGCCTGGAGTCTGCTTCATATTCTCTCTCTCTCTATGCCCCTTCCCTGCTCACACTCTCTCTCAAAAATAAACAAACATTAAAAAAAAAACTGGACTTGTTTTACAAGTGAATTAGTCTTGATTTGGCTAGCTCTGGAAATAAGGGTGAATTTGGAAGGAAAAAATAGGTTTCAATAATGCATATTTATATGGATGTTAGATTCTAGATTTGATTGTCTTTAAATGCTTGCTGTTTGCCTAAGCTAGACAACCTGAGGTACACTTCAGAGAGATTGGCATTATAGCTCATATATAATCTTCCTGCTTGTTACCTTATAGAAATAATAAAAAGGGACCCCATGGGCATATTATTAAACAGCTGGACAATGGAATGGACTCCCCAACAGTTGTGTAACTCAGCTGTCACTTTGATTAATTCTATGTGGCTGGATAACAAAATTGCTCCTTAACAGCTAGAGCACACCCTACTCTATGGGCAAACTATGAACTTGTGGAGATAATGGATGGTCCCACCTTCCTTTTAATTGGATTTGAGAATACACTTGGGCATGCACTTATCTTCCAGAACAGGTCATCTCGTACTTACCATTGATTCCTCATAATTGGGATATTGTTAAGGCTAGTTATCAGGCAAAGAAGTCTCCTTAATGGTTTCATACCTTAGCCATATTTGTCCTGGAAGCCACTTCTATTGATGTAAAATTATAAATAGAGGCTGTAGCCAAGCATAAAGCAGCCATCTTTAATCAAACCCAACATCAAGTCACCCACAAATTCGAAAAGTGTCCCTCCAAAATCTAATGGCCCTTGATACCCTGACTACAAGTCAAAGAAAAAGTTATGATGCTAATATTGAGATTAAATGTTGCATATCTATCCCAGATGACTCTGCTAATGTATCCAAAGTTTTAGCAGACATACGTACCCAAATTAAGGCTTTAAATGACTCTCAAAATAGCATTATATTATTAAACACTAAAATAACTCAAGTGCATAAAGCAGTTCTACAGAGTAGAAGGGCATTAGAGGTCTTGACAGTGGCACAAAGAGAAACAAGTGCCATTATTAAAGCAGAATGCTCTGTCTACATTCCAAAATAGGACCAAAATATAACAGGGCTACATACTGATACAAATAATCAAATTGGTACTCTTAAAGACCCTACATTGTCATTTGATGACTGGTTAAATTCCTAGTCGGAAGGTAGTCTACCTTAAAGGGTCATTTTATCACATATTTATTATATTGATCCTAATGGGTTTTTGTTTTGTTCTCTCCTATTGTGGAGATACAGGCAAGCAGTTCCTTACTCCTTCACCCAGCTGACAGATGATCCTTACTACATGGAACAGTCTTTCCTCAATGTCCACTTTGCACTCTATAGTGATGGCCTTCCATAATAGTTACCTGTAGGGACAAATAATACCAACTTGGGTACATATGCAGAGACATCTCCAGAACCTCTGTCAGCTTGAAGAAGTTATGGAAAATGAGCCCTTCGCCCTTCAACAACTTTACAGATTTAAGGACTGAAAATTGGTCAGGGGAGAAATGATAAGGGATAGAAGCAGAAAGATGTTCACCTTTAGACCAGAAGGCTTACCTATATAGCCTGCATAGTTCCAGTAAGGATTAAATACATACTGATTGATAAATTCTTAAAGGGTTTCATGACTGCCTGTAGGTATCACTGATAGTTAATATCAAACTGAATGATAAGCACCAGAGAAAACTTATGAAAGTAGTTTTACAAGCAGAAATTCAAAGGAAACAGTTATGATGTAATATTCCCTGCATGCCCCTTCCCCCTTAAGCACTAAGCTGATAACCACCAGCTTCATACAGCAAAAGTATGCAGCTCTTTCTGCCCACAGGTCCTGTCCCCATGCTACTTGAGTACATTTACTAAGTTGCACCATAAAACGTTTCAAGAATTCTTTCTTGACCATTGCACTCAATGATCCTGCAAAATTAGTGCTGAAGACCAGTGGTGAAATCCTGTGAGACAGAGAGATAATCCAGATTCATGAAGACCAAAACAGGGGAATCAGGCCAAACATTTGATGCAAGATAATGAAGATGTATTCCTGCCCCTGTCAGTTGAAGTAAACAGCTTCTAATATTTTGGGGAGAGTTTGGTATAGAAAAGAAAAACATTTTTAAGTCTTATTGCCACATAACAGAAGTTAATATTGATTTGCTTCAATACAAAGACCATACATGCAACTGTACAAAGCAATGAAATCTTCACCTGATTATATTTACAATAGATTATTGTCAATCTTCATGTTCTATTTTGGACAAACATGCAAGTAAAATGTGGATGCAATAGGAATCATCAAATTTTTATTTTCCAAGTTTCTGTGGGTGACTATGATACATAACCTTCCCCCAAGAGATGTATTGCTGACTTTGGTTTAAATTTTTTTCTAAGTATTTATTCTGGGGCTTTACCTTCCCTACTTTAATAGCTCTATCCTCAGACATCTGGAAGCCAAATAATGAGCCTACCAATTTCAGAGAAAATATACCACATTCAGGAGATAGAGAAATTAAAAAAAAAAAAACAGTTTCATGGAAATAACATACTAATTTGAAAATCACTTTTAGCCTGAATTTATCTAGCACCCAAAGCCCCAAAACAATGCATAATATACTGATCTTAATCACCAAGAACTCATGTTAATTAAAGTCAGTTTCCTACATATTTCTCTTTCCCAAGTGCACAGTAATTTTCTTAATAAGACATGGTGCCTTCAGTGATGAATAAGAGGAAGATTTATGGTGTATACTCAGGGTCCTCTCTCAAAAGTATTCAGCCTCCCAAAGGACTTGGGATTCATAACTTGATTAAAGTCTGAGATTTAGTGAACGGCAAAAACTTCACCACTGTGACCTAGATTCACAAGATTTAGAGTTCATGTTGCTATATAAATCAAAAAGGACCTCAGAAGATGGCCTTAACTATTTAATTCCCAGGGGATACCCTGTGATGTGTTCACCATTCCTGTTACTACTTCAGTCCTACTGTACTGAATGGCAACCACTTTCACTTTCCCTCTGGTAATGAAACACTATTGCCTGGTTTCTTCCTTATCAATATCTTAACATCTACATTAAGTTTAGGTGCCCCATTTCAATAGTGGTATAAACAACCTTCACTACCACCATGACAGCCATCTTTTGGGATGTAAATGCTTCCCTTCACCATTCATTCTCAATGCCTTGGCGAAAGAGGTCTTCTCTTAGAATGCTCTTGGAAGATGAATTTAGGAAGGGGTTGTACAAGCAACTCTTGATGAATCCATTGCACCACCCCTTTCTACCTAATTTATTGAGTTCTGTATATCCATTTGGTCTAATAATACCTTGTTTTCTCATCTCATTCTTTTTAAGCCACCACTGAGTCCAGAATCTATTTAACACCACACAAATGACATCACTCCCAGATGCTCAATTTTGCAAACTGAACCCAGAGTCATTGGTAAGCAAATTTGACTAAAAAAATCAGTCCCACCTAAATTATGCTCTTCTTTACTTGTTTAGCACCACAAGACAGAATTCCCACACAAATTCCCCAGAATTGTTATAAATTAGTAAGTCTTGAAATTCCACTAGCATTGTAACCTTTCCCTCCTAGGTCTGACTTTGTATTAATGCTGTGGGGCATTGAGGGATCTATAGCTAGTAATAGGTCAAGAAAGAAGGACTGTTGGGAAAAGGTAGAGTATCACAACATTTCCTTGCAAGTGACCACTGTGTAATTGTAATAAGATCTCCATAGAAAACATGGCTATTTGCACATGATGGGAAGAGAGTCTGCTTCTGCTAGAATTAGAGATGCACAGGGATATTCTGGAACTTGAAGTCCTTACAATTAACAAATATTTCCAATTTGAAGCATCTATGGTTTCCTAACAAATGTTTCTTAGCTATATGTAACAGACCAGACAATGCTATGAATTCAATTTACCTGGCGCTTTACGAATCAACAAATTATGCAGCTGTTTTAGATACATGAGCAATAGGGCTTCAAAAACATACTTTAAAGGAAATCATAGGAATTGTTTCATATTCTGGCATGCCCTGAATCAAGTTAGCTCTAAGTCTGTTGTTTTCTCTCTCAAATACTGTAGTTCATTGAGAAGCATACACCTCACCCAGAATTATTTAGTGTTCTGTAACAGCTGCCACATGATCTACCAAAGTTATGCATTAGTCACTTTGTTTCAAATGACCACAATGAGTATTTCAGTAATGCTTGCCACAACATACACCAAACTACCAATGCCCCCCTTCCAACAGTAACTAAATCATTACTTCAGTGCAACACAACGATATCAGGTAATAAGTCTTGATTTTCCAGATGCAAAACTTGAAGATCCATAGCTTATAACCAATCTGGCTCCAAAAACTGTCAAGCAGATCTCAATTATAGATGACAAAAAGGTCTCAAATTATTTTAAGGAGAATGAGCTACTTATAAAGTCATTGGAAAAAACTGGAAGAGCATATCCTAACCTCTGCCTCTAGCAAGGACTCTACAGAAACATAACTGAAATGTGCTTACAAAAAAAACCAATCAAACAAAAAAAAAACACTGATTTTTTTTTATTAAAACAAGGATTTGGTTACCATCAAGACACCATCAAAGGACTGAGCACCATGAACAGGGCAGCTGTGCTGACAAGATCAGAAAGTTACTGTCAGAAGCATGAACTCTAGTTTACTGAAAGATCTGAACTAGCAAAATGAATCTCATGAATTACTGGCTGTTTCCCCACTTAGCACCAAAACCAAGCACATAAGTAAATCTTATTAAGAGAACCTAAATTTTAACTGGAATCTTTATTGCCTCCCGTCTCTGACCCATTGTTTTACTTTTGTATATAATGTTAATAATTTAAAGAAGGGAATTTTAAAAGTTTCTAACATTTGTTTTAACATATTCTAGCATTTGGGGAACATCTGCTAAAAGAAAAAATACTGGGATTGAGAGGTTTTCTATTCTTTACAACAGATTTGTTTTAGTTTGTGGAGGAAGATTAGAGAGTATATATGTGTATTAGTGAGAGAATGTTAAATTTGTTAAAATTCAGTAAGAGTAGAATAAACATTAGGCTATAAATTTATAAAAAGCTACAAGGAAGAAAATAGGAATAAGAAAGTATTATTGTGCCTCAGAAAATGAAGCAGCTGCCTGGAGCTAAGGGGAAAAAATATATCCAGACACAAGGGACACACTTTTATGAAATACCTTAACTTGAAATACAAACATCTTGTGCCAAAATACATATTTAGGAGCATGGTAATGAAAATATTGTAGGAAATGCTTTGAAAGGCTTTAGGTGTTGGGACAACCTATATCCCCATTTTTTTTTTTATTTTCCAATCTCTATCTCAGTACTCTGCCTGTGAAAAATTTTATAGCAATGATCATGTAACATTTCATTTCTAAAAGGGGAAAAAAAGGAAAAACAGGAACAAAGCATGCTGTCAGAATCATATGCTCTCAATTCACAGAAAATACCAGAGCCAACATGTCATTAATCAAATGGCTCTAACCTTAGAGTATTTTTATTCTTCTTTGAAATAAAGAAAGAAGGTGCTGGAGGAGGATAAAGAAAGGAGGAATGATGGAAATGGGAAGAATAGGAGGGGAAAGGGAGGAGGGAGGGAGGGAGGACCATGAGCAGATGGCAACCAGAAACAGAATGATAAAGGGCAGAAGGAAACGGAAAAAGCAAGGGGAGGAAGGAAAGGAAAGAGAAAGAGAGGAATGAAAAGGGAAGGAGAAGAGAAGGAGGGGAAAATGGAGGGAGATGGTAAGGAGGAAGAAGAGTACAATTAGAGGAGAGAATGAAAAGAAACAATAATGGCAACAATGTCACCATCTATTGGTACTCCAAATTGATGTCAATTTTTATAATCAGCTGTATTCCTTCTCCTTCCGGTAGCTAATTTCCCCCAGATATAAAGAAAGGACTGCCTCTGCTTCCTAAACTCAATTGCCCTCTGGTATGTTTTACTGCACAATTAAAGTATTCATCTTAGAAAGACTCTGAAAATACGGGGTGTTGTGTGTGTGTGTGTGTGAGAAAGAGAGAGAGAGACAGAGACAGAGACAGAGACAGAGAGAGAGGGAGGGAGGGAGAGAAAGACTGCAATTAATACCAAACTACAACAAATAAATCTTGAACTTTGAAGCAATCATTTGTTATTTGCTACCAGGTGCTATCATTTTAAAGCTGAAAGGCATGAACTGCTCTATAACTTAGAGAATTGTTTATCAATATTTGTCAAACACTAGGCATCATTTCAAAGGGTCAAAATTTACCATTCGATTCCAAGAGACATAATATGTTGGTTAAAGTCAGAATAAACTAACCTCTACTCACTATAACTACTATAACCAGACCTTCCAGAAATTTCAATGCCTGCGGTCATAAGAGGTGGGAAAAAAATCCTAAAACTGAACACATTGATTTAGCTATACCGAACTCAGAGGAAGTGTTACAAATATCAGGATTAAAAGGAATTAAATCTAGTTACTCTATTGGAATCTTTCAATTTCTTTTTAGTTCTCCCTTTAACAAAATGTCCCATCTTGTCAGGAGACTGCCCTGCCTTACACAAACCCCATTCTTTCATTCCACTTGTGCAAATAAAAACATACCACCTTGTGACTGAAATGAGAATGCTTTTAATATATATTTTTATATATAATCATCCCAACAGGCTATTCTTCTAAGGCATTTGCTAGTTGTTTTTTTTTTCTGTTTTCCAGCTCTGATGAGTTGAATAAGATTAATAAGACTGTTGATTTACGATTCTTAATCAGAGAATTGGCTGTCAATCATGTGGTGAATTTGAGCTTTATCTAATCTCTGTCATTCAAGTCTCAAATGTATAATCTACATATGGAAAGCCAATGATTACTATGACTATTTTAAATGACAATTAATGTATTTTGTTTAAATTCTCTGTCAAGATGAAAAGGTCCTAAATTGAGCACTTATCCCAGCAGTTAAAACTCAAAGGCCCAATAACCTCATAATCTGTTCCTTTTATACATAAGGCAGGGAAAGAGTTGAAGATTGAGACCACTTGATATACATTTTTGTTGACATTTTTTCCCCTGTGAAACAGTAATATATATTCCTGACAACAGGTCTTTTTTTTTCTCTATTACATGTGTGCTAAAATAGGAGATAGTTTATTTTGTTCTCACATTTAAGTAGGGGTTCAGAGGAAACTCATCTAGGGTGTGCAGGTACAGGACTCATGATATTTCCAGCTCACTGATCCCCCATTCCTTGCAAGTATCTCTTACCTTAAAAGTTTAGGGAAGCACCTCCACAAAAGGTAGCAGAATTAAAGAACCAAGAATAAAGGGGGTAGTTACTCTCTTTTCAAAGAAAGCTTCTGGAAGCTTCCACAAGATACTTCCAGATATATTTCATTGGCCAAAATTCTGCCATATATCAACCTAGAGTTGGAAAGGAATGTGAGAAATGTTACCACTCTGGGGAGCCATGTGCTTACATTTAGCCCCAAATCAGCAGCAATGTCACATTGGAAAATGAATAATAGATATTGAAGACAGCTATCATTTTTTTTGCCATATTTTCTGTATCATTCTGGATGAACATAGTCTTTATTTCCCTTTTTCCTACATTTGATCTTTACTTACCTAAATCCAGATTCTCTGTTAACTGGGGAAAATCAGAAAGTCCTTGACATTTCATGAAATTCTTCAATATTAGTATTATTATGAGGCAGATTTTTAAAGGTATGATATTGCCTATAATGTTTCTAAGTAAATACTTATATTTTCACACATGTATATTTGATTAGTGTAGGAATGAGACCAAATCCAGTTCTGATAAAGTGACTAACAATAAGTTGCTTTTCAATATGTCATCTTAACTATTACAATACAACTAATTATCAAAGCACTTCAGTGACTTGAGGCATTATTTGATAGACTGCATTTTGCTCAAAAACACTTCCTTTCCTATCTTGGTGAAGGATTATTACTTCTCTGTTTCACAAACCTCAAGCTTGATTATGTGACTTGCTTTCATCAAAAAAAAAATTGTGACTGGAAGTGACATGCGTCACTTCTAAACAGAAACCTTAGGAATCAGTACATAATTCACCATGTTCTCTTTTATTCTGCATGACTACCAGTATTGTCCAGATAGAGGTGACCCCATCTGCCTGGGTCCTGAGCAAAGATAATGAGGAGCAGTATTTCATTTGACTTGGGAGATTAAGGAATAGTTTTGTTTACTGTACCATAATCTTGCCTATCCTAACTTAAAAAATAATTATGTCTAAATTTCAGGATTTCTCAAACTCACTAGTCTTGTCAATCAAAGCCTTGCTTTTTATTGAAAGTCTTCCAGTGCTTCCTATAACACAGAATAAAACTAAATATCTTAATATAACCAACAAACTCAAATGATTTTGTTCCTGGCCTATGTCTTCTGCCATGCCATTCAGTAAAACTATCCCCTACAGCTACTGCACTTTGGACTTGCTAGCCTTCTTTCTGTACCTGAAAAAAGATCAAGTTTTTTGGAGCTCAGAATCTCTGCAATGATAATCTCCTCTGCCTAACTGCCAGTCCCTGAGCTGAATATATCTCTTCCTCCCTGTCATGCAGGTCTCACTGCAGACATACTTGGTACATGTTGCTAACGAATCCCCCTTCTCTCAGGAACTCAGTCCCACAATTCTATTTTCTTCATACCACCGCCAACATTTTGTTTAGCTTGTGGTTTACTAAGTTATTTTAGGTCTCTTCTCACTAGACTCTAAGCAATGTGAGGGAAAAGGGACATTTACTGCCTGGAATGAAGTGGATAAGCCAGAACTGAATGGTTGAGATGAGATAGGACAACATTCGCACGAGATGAGCCTGACAAGGAACTCCTACTATTAATTCAGAAGTATAAAGGATATCAAGGCAATTTCTATCATTGGCTGGATTTCCAAAGATTCGGAAAGCTTTCCAAAGCTTTTCAGAGTAAGACTTTAAAAAGATCATCACTTGGATAAATCTAGTATCATTTTCTCCAATTACATTATCATCTATAAATGTTCAGGCTCGGATCAAAGTAGGTGATAATTCTGCCATGATGTAGCAATTGAAAATTCATGTTTAGGGTGCATTTGGAATTTTTGAATACTGAGGACCATTATCAGTTAGAACTGTGATAAATTTAGCAGTAAAACTCATATGGGTAAACTGCTTATTGTTCTGGTTATGAAGGCAGTTCACAGAGGCATCTATAGGGAAGCAGGATTTATTCTCAACCTCCTGAGATACTAAACCCAATCTCTCAATATGCAATTAAAAATGTCCTCTTTTCAACGTGTAATGATGACAAATTAGAATATTTAAATTCAGTTGACAACAGGCAGGATGGGGTTCAAAGAAAAAACCCTTGGTTTATCTGAATAGTGACAATTTAGACTATGGTTGTTCAATGATATGGCTTTTGTGGTTTATGAAAATGATTTTAAAGGGAAAATATTCTCTTAGTTATCTCAGAGAGTCAATTTAAAGGCATTGTTTCACCATACAAAGTTTTATTAAATGGTTATTCTTTTTGTGTTTTTGTTTTTGTTTCACAGAATGAGATACATTAAACTAGTTAGAACTTCTGGAAACCAGCATGCTTATAATCTTGTTTCTTCACTGAGATTCACATGATTTTCACATAATTAAAAGTGATAAATGTTAGATAATTTATTAATGACTTTTTTCAGTCTGATCCCTAACTGCCTACCAGTACTATTCTTCCAACACTAAATGCCTTTCTCAGCTGAAGAAAGTAACTAAATTCAACAAAATACATTCAAGACGTTTATAGTTAAAATTATGAAACATGTCCTAATTCTAACCAAATTGACCTATAGAGTCAATGCTGTTTCAGTCAAAATCTCAATAAGCTCTTGTTGATTAAAATTGGCTATTCGATTCTATCATTTCTGTGGAAAGGCAAAGGTCCTAGAAGAGGCAAAATCATCCTCAAAATAAGAATAACAAGATTTTAGAATGTCATTACCATATTTCAATACTTATTAAAAAGTTATACTCGTCATGATGCCATGATATGGGCATAAAATTAGACAAAAATATCAATGAGACAGAATTAAAAAATCAAGAAATAAACTGCATGCTTATATGGTTGATTATTTTTCAACCAAAGTGACAAATTCAATGAAGGAAAATAAAGTGTATTTTCAACAGATGATGTGAAACCACAGAATAAATTTGTATCAAGAAGTAAAACTTCCACCAATACCTTCCACCGGATGCAATAATTATCTCACAATGGATTATAGGCATAAAAAGTAAAGTTACAAATCTTATAGAAAATACATAGAAGAAAATATTTGAGGCCTTGGGGGTAGGTAAAGATCCATGGTGAGGATGCAAAATGTACCATTATAAGTAGTGGATAAACTAGACTTCATCAAAACTATACACTAAAGTAATTATTCTTTATTTATTGTTTAAATATTGTCTTTTCTAAAGCTCACCAAAAGACAATATTTAAGAAATGCGAGGGAAAGCCTAGACAAGGAGAAAATGTTTGGCTATATATCTAAGGAATAGTATTCAGAATATATAATATACTTTCATAAATCAATAATAAAAACACAACTGCCCCATAGAAATGGGATGAGGGAGCAAAAATTAACAGTTTATAAAAGAAAATATATGAATGGCCAATAAGCATTTTTAGAACCTCCTTGATAGAGTTAGCATTCAGGGATATCCACACTAAAACTACCAGCTTAGAAACATTGGAATGATTATAATTAAAAGGACTAAAAACACCAATAATTGATTAAAGTATAGAGCTACTGGAATCTTCATATCTTGCAAGGAATAGGAGATAGTCCAATCGTTTAAGAAGACAGTTTGTAGTCTCTACATGTAGTTAAACATGTAGCTACCCTATGACCTAGGAATTCCATAGGTATTTAGAGAAATTAAGACCCATGTCCAGAAAAAGACACTATCACACTATCCATAGCAGCATGAACTAAACCCTGGATATTAATTAGAAATAACTATGCTGTGTAGGAGTGGAAACAACCAATCATCCTCAACATGAGAAGGAATAAATACATTGCAGTATAGGTACTATTTTTAAAAGAATGAACTACTAGCACATGGAACAACATTGGGTGGATCTCAAAAGCATCTTATTGAGCAATGAAGCCAAACCCAAAACACTACCGTGGGGATCTATTAACAGCGAGAATAAGTAAAATTAACTTTTTATTTATTGGTGGTGATAAAAACAGGAAGAGCAATTTCTTGTGGGCATTGGAATCAACTAGAGGTACAAAGGAATTTTCTGAAATGATAGTAATCTTTCATAGTTTTACTAAGCTGTTGGTTACACGGGTACACATAATCAAATTTGAGGGACTTCCAGCTCTGCATGAACCTGGAAATCACTTTTCTGTTCTGATAACAAATAAAAAGTGAAGCAAACTGAAAACCAACTCTTCTTAAATCTGGAAGAGAAGTGAGGCTGCAGGGAAACTCATTGCGCTCAAAACTGAAGACACAGGGAATCACAGCTTACCTGAGTTGAAACCCCAGTGGGAGCCAGTGCCTGGGTAGGAAGCCCGAACTGTGGTTGACAAATTGCGGGAGGCTCAAAGCAGACAACTGAGTGTTAAAAACTCCAGGGGACCCAGTTAAGAGAGGCTCCCGCACTTTGGGGAGCTTTTTCCCCAGGACCTGACCAGCTTCTCACAGTAAATACCTTTCCTGCTTCTGTCTGGGAAGGGGAAAAGGAACCATTTTGACATACGCCAGACCACTGTGTTTTTATAAAGGCCTGACCTCTGGCGAAACTAATTGTTGAGAGCCTCACCTGCCGGGGTTTTAGCAAAGCCTACCTCACCTGGGAGAAGGGAAATATCCAATCCCAGTCCAGTCTAGCCATCCTGTTCTACCTAAGGGGAGGGAAAAAAAGGAGGAACACTTGTGAAGCTCACAGTCCAGGAGCACAGGCTCACTAAAAGAAAGACCTAATCACAGGACTATAGAATTCTTCCCCTTCCCCCACACCTCACCACTACATTGCCAGAGGCCTATTTGCAGCAGTAATTTTGCCTAGTGTATCATGTCAGCCTATCAGGAAAAAATTACAAGGGCATACAAAAAGGCAAAAAACAGAATTTGATTTCTTTTAGGTTTGAGTGTCAGGTGAAAGGGATTTACTGATTTCTCCCGCTAGATAATACTCCTTTATTACAAAACGTAGAGAAAAAATTCAATAAAAGTAGCAGAGAAGAATGATAGCCTACCTCTTTTACCTTGGTGTTAAAATGCAAGTTGCTTGAGGCAGTAGAGCATCCTTATACAAGATTGCACCCAGCTAATTATTATTACACTTGCTTTCATGTGGAAGATTGCATGTGTTTCTTTTAGGAAACTATTGCTTTAAAAGTAAAAACTGACAAGTTCTTAAAAACAACTTACAAATTCCTATCAGTGATTATCTCAAAGGTGGGTAGATATATATTTTAATTAGGGAAATGAAATCTGGAACATTTTTATGCAAAAATGTAATTATAATGGATATGAGTGTCTCTCATTGCCTCCCAGTCTGCTTTTTCTTTTCTTTTTTTTTTTTAATTTTATTTTATATTTTATGTTTCCGGTGGCCGCTGTAACAAATTAACACAACAGCTTAAAACAACAGAAATTTTTTCTGTCCCTGTTCTGGGGGCACCTGGGTGGCTCAGTCAGTTAGGTGTCCAACTCTTGGTTTTGGCTCAGGTCATGATCTTGAGATTTGTGGGTTCAGGCCCCACATAGGGCTTTGCAGCTGGCAGTGGGAGCCTGCTTGGGATTCTGTCTCTCTCTCCCTCTCTCTCTCTCTCTCTCTCTTTACCCCTCCATCATTTATTTTCTCTATTCTCTCAAAATAAATAAACAAACAAGAAAAAAACCCTGCTTATATTGTCACAGTTCTGGAGGCCAGAAGTCTCACATCGAAGTTTCAGCTATATAGCACTCTTTCTGGAGGCTCTAGGGAGAATCAGTTTCTCGCCTCTTCTAGCTTCTGATGACTGCTGGCCTTTCTTGATTTGTGGTGGCATCACCCCAATCCCTGCCTTCATGTCCACCTTGGATCTATCTATCTTCTCCTCTGTGTGTCTTTTATATGGATACTTATCAATGGATTTTGGACCTACACAAATAATCCAGCATAATCTCCTCATCGCAAGATCCTGAAATTAATTACAACCGTGAAGACCCTTTCTTTTAAATGAGGTACCATTCAGGACACCTGGATGGCTCAGGCAGTTAAGCATCATGGTTTGTGAGTACAAGCCCCACATTGGTCTCTCTGTGGTCAGCACACAGTCCTCTTTGGATCCTCTGTTTCCCTTTCTCTATGCCCCTCCCATGCTTGTGCTCTCAGACTCTCTCGTTCATTCTCTAAAAAATAAATTAAAACATTTAAAAAAATAAATAAATAAATAAATGAGGTACCATTTACAGGTTTGGAAGATTAAGACACAGACACGTCTAGGGGCGCCAGGGTGGCTCAGTTGGTTAAGAGTTCGACTTCGGCTCAGGTCATGATCTCACAGTCCATGAGTCCGAGTCCCGCATCAGGCTCTGTGCTGACAGCTCAGAGCCTGGAGCCTGCTTCAGATTCTGTGTCTTCCTCTCTGACCCTCCTCCATTCATGCTCTCTCTCTGTCTCAAAAATAAACGTTAAAAAAAAAAAAGACATAGACACATCCTGTGGAGAGTCTTTCAATCCACTGCATATATTAATTAATATAAAATGAACATTACCCTGTGCTCAAGACTGTGTTTGAAGCTATATCAGAGGACATATAGAGTAATAGTTGTCTTCCCAAGTGCTTGACTTTATATCCCACCTCAGTCTCTTAAACGGAGTGAGAATGGGTAAATTACCAATATTTATTATATTTTGATTATCTTTAAAATGGAAATAAATAATATCAATAGAAAACATTATTTTGGGATTTAAATAAGAACAATGAAGCAAGTAGAATATTTTCTGTCACATACTAAGTGTTGAATATTTTTTAACTATTATTTGTTCAATAAAAAAGACACATTCTCTGATTTTAAGGAATTTTTACATCATCAAATCTACACTAGAGGAAGAAAAAACTACAATCCCAACCTATCCGATACATATTTAGAATTTGTGGTCTCATCATGAAAATGATTTACCTTCCTAGCAATTTTTGCTTCTGTTATATTGATAAAAGTTGTGTTTCCTTGCTTTATATCACCTGGCAAGTAAGAGAGGTAGATCAGAACGAATACAAATGGCTTGAGAAAGGTAGCCTGGAATTTAAAGTTTGACATCAATAACTGGAATAGGAGATCATCCACAGGCATATTTTTCCTTCGTCTCTCCTACTTTCAACCTACTTGCCTCCTTTCTTTATACCCCACCTTGTTCCATAGACAGTTTACCAAAAGAGCATATGCTGAAAAAAGAACAATACAGTAAAATAACAAAGTTCAAGCAAACCAAAATAGATTTGTCTTCTCCAATAAACAGACTTTCTGGTTTCACATTTACTCTCTATTCTGCTGCAAGGCCCCCAGACTGATGCTCACAGCAGGAGAGAACTTGCAACAATTCAGCTTTCAGGGGTTGAATGTTTACAAACACTCCACTGTACTTGCTTCAAATCCTATTATTTAATTAAATATTATGTAGATAGAAAATTATTAATTTGAAACAAAGTTGTTGTTTTTATAAAAATGAAGTTGAACTGTTTAGCAACGTTAGATAAATGTAGTCATTTAAAATTGTTTCAAAATAGTTACAGGCTGCAGTCCAGGATGGGGGGGAAGAAGGAGAGAGTTTAAAAATATCAAAAAATCCTACACTCCAATTGCTTCACAAATGTATTTATTCCACTTTAGAAAACTGAAACTGGAAACTGCAGTTTAAGCGAAAACATCCTCTTTGGAATTCTAGTCAGTGAACCCAATGCAAAGAAAAAGCCTTCATCCCCTAAGTGATTACCAATACATTAGTTTCTGACAGCTGCCTTAACAACATACCATATACTAGGTGGCTTGAAGCACAAAAATGTATTGTTTGTTTGTTTGTTCCAGAGGTTGTAATTAAGTTGTCAGCCGGGAGGGTCCTTTCTGGAGGCCCTTAGGGAGAATCTGTTCAATACTTCTCTGTTAGCTTCTGGTGGTTGCCTGAAACACTTGTTCTTTGGCTTGTAGACACATCACTCCAGTCTCTGCCTCCAGCTTCACATGATTTCTTCCTTCCCCTCTTTGTCTTTGTGTGTCTGAATTTGCCTCCTCTAAAAGGGCAACAGTCATGACCTCATCTTAATGAGATTACATCTTCAATAAACCTTATTTCTAATTAACGTCATGAGTTATGAGTGTACAAGTTATGAGTACACATGAATCTTTGAGGGACACTATTCAACCCAGTATAGCTAATAAATTCCATTTGTATTTATGTTTTAAGATACATTAATGCTTAGGGGCGTGTGGGTGATTAAGCATCCAACACTTGATTTCAGCTCTGATTATGATGTCACGGTTCATGAGTTCAGATTCAGGCCCCCACATCAGTGTGAAGCCTGCTTGGGATTCTCTCTCTCTCTCCCTGTCTCTCTGCTCCTCCCGTGCTCTCTCTCGCACTCTCTCTCTCTCTCTCTCTCAAAAAATAAACTTTAAAAAAAAGCTAAATTAATGCTCAAAATATTCTTCTATAATTTTATCACCATCTTTAAGTTAGTTACAGTTAATCACATAACCACATATCCTAATTGCATTAATATAAAAAGAATAAATGATTCAGATCAGAAACACATAAAATATATAGGACTATACTTGAGCCTTACACTGGGGAGATAGGATAAGTTATATAGCTTTTATTATATATTTAAGCTTCTATCTGAAGAAGCACAGCAAATAAGGGGTGCCTGGCTGACTCAGTTGGTTAACCATCTGACTCTTAATTTCAGCTCAGGTCATGATCTCACAGTTCATGAGTTCAAGCCTTGTGTGGGGGCTCAGTGCTGGCAGCGTGGAACCTGCTTGGGATTTTCTCTTTCCCTCTCTCTCTGTCCCTTTTCTACTTTCCCTCTCCCTCAAAATAAATAAATAAACTTTAAAAAAAAGGCACAGTAAATGAAACCTAAGAAATATAGAAAAGGAGAGAAACAAAGAGAAACAAAGAATTATAAAATTTTTTAAATGCAAATAAAAATCAAATGATAAAATTGGTTCTTTGAAAAAATTAACAAAATCTATAAATACTTAGCAAGACTGATCAAGGCAAAAGAGAAAATGTAACTTTAGTATCAGCAACAGGAAGGGGACATCAACTACAGATTTTTTTTTTATATATGAAATTTATTGACAA
Source organism: Felis catus (assembly GCF_018350175.1). NCBI lineage: Eukaryota > Metazoa > Chordata > Mammalia > Carnivora > Felidae > Felis > Felis catus. Next base: position 105,727,089 of record NC_058371.1, on the reverse strand, counting down.
ATTGGTTTCCATACAACACCCAGTGCTCATCCCAAACGGTGCCCTCCTCAATACCCATCACCCACCCTCCCCTCCCTCCCACCCCCCATCAACCCTCAGTTTGTTCTCAGTTTTTAACAGTCTCTTATGCTTTGGCTCTCTCCCACTCTAACCTCTTTTTTTTTTTTCTTCCCCTCCCCCATGGGTTCCTGTTAAGTTTCTCAGGATCCACATAAGAGTGAAACCATATGGTATCTGTCTTTCTCTGTATGGCTTATTTCACTTAGCATCACACTCTCCAGTTCCATCCACGTTGCTACAAAAGGCCATATTTCATTTTTTCTCATTGCCACCTAATATTCCATTGTGTATATAGACCACAATTTCTTTATCCATTCATCAGTTGATGGACATTTAGGCTCTTTCCATAATTTGGCTATTGTTGAGAGTGCTGCTATGAACATTGGGGTACAAGTGGCCCTATGCATCAGTACTCCTGTATCCCTTGGATAAATTCCTAGCAGTGCTATTGCTGGGTCATAGGGTAGGTCTATTTTTAATTTTCTGAGGAACCTCCACACTGCTTTCCAGAGCGGCTGCACCAATTTGCATTCCCACCAACAGTGCAAGAGGGTTCCCGTTTCTCCACATCCTCTCCAGCATCTAGAGTCTCCTGATTTGTTCATTTTGGCCACTCTGACTGGCGTGAGGTGATACCTGAGTGTGGTTTTGATTTGTATTTCCCTGATAAGGAGCGACGCTGAACATCTTCTCATGTGCCTGTTGGCCATCCGGAAGTCTTCTTTAGAGAAGTGTCTATTCATGTTTTCTGCCCATTTCTTCACTGGGTTATTTGTTTTTTGGGTGTGGAGTTTGGTGAGCTCTTTATAGATTTTGGATACTAGCCCTTTGTCCGATATGTCATTTGCGAATATCTTTTCCCATTCCGTTGGTTGCCTTTTAGTTTTGTTGGTTGTTTCCTTTGCTGTGCAGAAGCTTTTTATCTTCATAAGGTCCCAGTAATTCACTTTTGCTTTTAATTCCCTTGCCTTTGGGGATGTGTCGAGTAAGAGATTGCTACGGCTGAGGTCAGAGAGGTCTTTTCCTGCTTTCTCCTCTAAGGTTTTGATGGTTTCCTGTCTCACATTTAGGTCCTTTATCCATTTTGAGTTTATTTTTGTGAATGGTGTGAGAAAGTGGTCTAGTTTCAACCTTCTGCATGTTGCTGTCCAGTTCTCCCAGCACCATTTGTTAAAGAGGCTGTCTTTTTTCCATTGGATGTTCTTTCCTGCTTTGTCAAAGATGAGTTGGCCATACGTTTGTGGGTCTAGTTCTGGGGTTTCTATTCTATTCCATTGGTCTATGTGTCTGTTTCTGTGCCAATACCATGCTGTCTTGATGATGACAGCTTTGTAGTAGAGGCTAAAGTCTGGGATTGTGATGCCTCCTGCTTTGGTCTTCTTCAAAATTCCTTTGGCTATTCGGGGCCTTTTGTGGTTCCATATGAATTTTAGGATTGCTTGTTCTAGTTTCGAGAAGAATGCTGGTGCAATTTTGATTGGGATTGCATTGAATGTGTAGATAGCTTTGGGTAGTATTGACATTTTGACAATATTTATTTTTCCAATCCATGAGCAGGGAATGTCTTTCCATTTCTTTAAATCTTCTTCAATTTCCTTCATAAGCTTTCTATAGTTTTCAGCATACAGATCCTTTACATCTTTGGTTAGATTTATTCCTAGGTATTTTATGCTTCTTGGTGCAATTGTGAATGGGATCAGTTTCTTTATTTGTCTTACTGTTGCTTCGTTGTTAGTGTATAAGAATGCAACTGATTTCTGTACATTGATTTTGTATCCTGCAACTTTGCTGAATTCCTGTATCAGTTCTAGCAGACTTTTGGTGGAGTCTATCGGATTTTCCATGTATAATATCATGTCATCTGCAAAAAGCGAAAGCTTGACTTCATCTTTGCCAATTTTGATGCCTTTGATTTCCTTTTGTTGTCTGATTGCTGATGCTAGAACTTCCAGCACTATGTTAAACAGCAGCGGTGAGAGTGGGCATCCTTGTCGTGTTCCTGATCTCAGGGAAAAAGCTCTCAGTTTTTCCCCATTGAGGATGATGTTAGCTGTGGGCTTTTCATAAATGGCTTTTATGATCTTTAAGTATGTTCCTTCTATCCCGACTTTCTCAAGGGTTTTTATTAAGAAAGGGTGCTGGATTTTGTCAAAGGCCTTTTCTGCATAGATTGACAGGATCATATGGTTCTTCTCTTTTTTTTTGTTAATGTGATGTATCACGTTGATTGATTTGCGAATGTTGAACCAGCCCTGCATCCCAGGAATGAATCCCACTTGATCATGGTGAATAATTCTTTTTATATGCCGTTGAATTCGATTTGCTAGTATCTTATTGAGAATTTTTGCATCCATATTCATCAGGGATATTGGCCTGTAGTTCTCTTTTTTTACTGAGTCTCTGTCTGGTTTAGGAATCAAAGTAATACTGGCTTCATAGAATGAGTCTGGGAGTTTTCCTTCCCTTTCTATTTCTTGGAATAGCTTGAGAAGGATAGGTATTATCTCTGCTTTAAACATCTGGTAGAACTCCCCTGGGAAGCCATCTGGTCCTGGACTCTTATTTGTTGGGAGATTTTTGATAACCGATTCAATTTCTTCGCTGGTTATGGGTCTGTTCAAGCTTTCTATTTCCTCCTGATTGAGTTTTGGAAGAGTGTGGGTGTTCAGGAATTTGTCCATTTCTTCCAGGTTGTCCAATTTGTTGGCATATAATTTTTCATAGTATTCCCTGATAATTGCTTGTATCTCTGAGGGATTGGTTGTCATAATTCCATTTTCATTCATGATTTTATCTATTTGGGTCATTTCCCTTTTCTTTTTGAGAAGCCTGGCTAGAGGTTTGTCAATTTTGTTTATTTTTTCAAAAAACCAACTCTTGGTTTCGTTGATCTGCTCTACAGTTTTTTTAGATTCTATATTGTTTATTTCTGCTCTGATCTTTATGATTTCTCTTCTTCTGCTGGGTTTAGGCTGCCTTTGCTGTTCTGCTTCTAGTTCCTTTAGGTGTGCTGTTAGATTTTGTATTTGGGATTTTTCTTGTTTCTTGAGATAGGCCTGGATTGCAATGTATTTTCCTCTCAGGACTGCCTTCGCTGCGTCCCAAAGCGTTTGGATTGTTGTATTTTCATTTTCGTTTGTTTCCATATATTTTTTAATTTCTTCTCTAATTGCCTGGTTGACCCACTCATTCGTTAGTAGGGTGTTCTTTAACCTCCATGCCTTTGGAGGTTTTCCAGACTTTTTTCTGTGGTTGATTTCAAGCTTCATAGCATTGTGGTCTGAAAGTATGCATGGTATAATTTCAATTCTTGTAAACTTATGAAGGGCTGTTTTGTGACCCAGTATATGATCTATCTTGGAGAATGTTCCATGTGCACTCGAGAAGAAAGTATATTCTGTTGCTTTGGGATGCAGAGTTCTAAATATATCTGTCAAGTCCATCTGATCCAATGTCTCATTCAGGGCCCTTGTTTCTTTATTGACCGTGTGTCTAGATGATCTGTCCATTTCTGTAAGTGGGGTGTTAAAGTCCCCTGCAATTACCACATTCTTATCAATAAGGTTGCTTATGTTTATGAGTAATTGTTTTATATATTTGGGGGCTCCGGTATTCGGCGCATAGACATTTATAATTGTTAGCTCTTCCTGATGGATAGACCCAGTAACTATTATATAATGCCCTTCTTCATCTCTTGTTACAGTCTTTAATTTAAAGTCTAGTTTGTCTGAGATAAGTATGGCTACTCCAGCTTTCTTTTGGCTTCCAGTAGCATGATAAATAGTTCTCCATCCCCTCACTCTCAATCTAAAGGTGTCCTCAGATCTAAAATGAGTCTCTTTTAGACAGCAAATAGATTGGTCTTGTTTTTTTTTTTATCCATTCTGATACCCTATGTCTTTTGGTTGGTGCATTTAATCCATTTACATTCAGTGTTATTATAGAAAGATATGGGTTTAGAGTCATTGTGATGTCTGTATATTTTATGCTTGTAGTGATGTCTCTGGGACTTTGTCTCACAGGGTCCCCCTTAGGATCTCTTGTAGGGCTGGTTTAGTGGTGACAAATTCCTTCAGTTTTTGTTTGTTTGGGAAGACCTTTATCTCTCCTTCTATTCTAAATGACAGACTTGCTGGATAAAGGATTTTCGGCTGCATATTTTTTCTGTCTAGCACCCTGAAAATCTCATGCCAATTCTTTCTGGCCTGCCAAGTTTCAAAAGAGAGATCAGTCACGATTCTTATAGGTCTCCCTTTATATTTGAGGGCACGTTTACCCCTTGCTGCTTTCAGAATTTTCTCTTTATCCTTGTATTTTGCCAGTTTCACTATGATAGGTCGTGCAGAAGATCGATTCAAGTTACGTCTGAAGGGAGTTCTCTGTGCCTCTTGGATTTCAATGCCTTTTTCCTTCCCCAGTTCAGGGAAGTTCTCAGCTATAATTTCTTCAAGTACCCCTTCAGCACCTTTCCCTCTCCCTTCCTCCTCTGGGATACCAATTATGCGTATATTATTTCTTTTTAGTGTATCACTTAGTTCTCTAATTTTCCCTTCATACTCCTGGATTTTTTTTATCTCTCTTTTTCTCAGCTTCCTCTTTTTCCATAACTTTATCTTCTAGTTCACCTATTCTCTCCTCTGCCTCTTCAAGCCGAGCTCTGGTGGTTTCCATTTTGTTATGCATTTCGTTTAAAGCGTTTTTCAGCTCCTCGTGACTGTTCCTTAGTCCCTTGATCTCTGTAGCAAGAGATTCTCTGCTGTCCTGTATACTGTTTTCAAGCCCAGTGATTAATTTTATGACTATTATTCTAAATTCACTTTCTGTTATATTATTTAAATCCTTTTTGATCAGTTCATTAGCTGTTGTTATTTCCTGGAGATTCTTCTGAGGGGAATTCTTCCGCTTGGTCATTTTGGATAGTCCCTGGCGTGGTGAGGACCTGCAGGGCACTTCCCCTGTGCTGTGGTATATAACTGGAGTTGGTGGGCGGGGCCGCAGTCAGACCTGATGTCTGCCCCCAGCCCACCGCTGGGGCCACAGTCAGACTGGTGTGTGCCTTCTCTTCCCCTCTCCTAGGGGCGGGATTCACTGTGGGGTGGTGTGGCCCGTCTGGGCTACTTGCACACTGCCAGGCTTGTGATGCTGGGGATCTGGCATATTAGCTGGGGTGGGTAGGCAAGGTGCACGGGGACAAGAGGGGCCGGCTTAGATCGCTTCTCCTTAGGTGATCCACTTCAGGAGGGGCCCTGTGGCAGCGGGAGGGAGTCAGATCCGCTGCCGGAGGTTTGGCTCCGCAGAAGCACAGAGTTGGGTGTTTGCGTGGAGCAGCAAGTTCCCTGGCAGGAACTGGTTCTCTTTGGGATTTTGGCTGGGGGATGGGCGGGGAGATGGCCCTGGCGAGCGCCTTTGTTCCCCACCAAACTGACCTCTGTCGTCAGGGGGTTCAGCAGCTCTCCCTCCCTTTGTCCTCCAGCCTTCCCGCTTCCCGAGCAGAGCTGTTAACTTATGACCTCCAGGATGCTAAGTGGCGCTTGCTGTCGGAACACAGTCTGCCCGGCCCCTCCGCTTTTGCAAGCCAGACTCGGGGGCTCTGCTTGGCTGGCGAGCCGCCCCTCCGCCCGGCTCCCTCCCGCCAGTCCGTGGAGCGTGCACCGCCTCGCTGCCCTTCCTACCCTCTTCCGTGGGCCTCTCGTCTGGGTTTGGCTCCGGCGACTCCATTCTGCTAATCCTCTGGCGGTTTTCTGTGTTATTTAGGCAGGTGTAGGTGGAATCTAAGTGATCAGCAGGATGTGCGGTGAGCCCAGCGTCCTCCTAAGCCTCCATCTTGCAAACCCTGTCAACTACAGATTTGACAACATTAAAAAGATAATATAAAAATATGTTGAATACATTTGAAACATTACATTTAAAATTTTATATAAAATGAATAAATTCCTCAGGAAAAAAAAAGGGCACACCTTATTGGAGCTGACAGAAGAAATTTAAAAATCAGATTGGCTTGATGTCTATTTTAACAATTGAATCTGTTGCTAAAATCTGTTGACACAAAAATTCCTTTGGCAGAGATGGATTAACCAATACATTCTTTGAAGTGTTATTTATGGTGGAAAAATTTTATACAAACTCTTCCAGAGAATAGAAAAAGAGCACTTCTTAAAATGTTTCACATGAAAAGCATAAACTTCACAAAAATGGCATGTAAGATTATTGTTAGAATGCAGTAGCCAAGAACCATCTCTCTCCTGACTATTGATACAAGTGTCCTAAGTTAAATGTTTGCAAAGTAAAATCAGTGATCTAGAAAAAAGATAATATATCATGACCAGGTGACATCTTCCCGATTGAAATATTGATTTCACATTCAAAACCTAATATAATTCATCATTAACACATTAAAAAGGTAGAAAATTCCTATGACTTGATAGGTTAAAAAAAAGCAAATTTCCCCAAATTAAAACATTAAAAAAATAAAAAAACAGAAAATAAAACAAAAACTTCTCAGCAACCTAAGACACAAGATACATTCCTTAATGTTGTATGACTGAGTGACTATCTATAATATTTAAAAAAGGAGAAAAAACTGTAGCAAATATCATTCCTAATGATGAAATATTGAAAGCTTTTCCTCTAGTTTGGGGAAAAAGTGAAAAGTATCACTGTTACCTCTCTATTTACTATTATACTTGAGTTTGTAGACAGCATACTCAGGTTACCAAAATCTATTGAGTATATAAGGATTAAAAAAAAGGAAATAATATAATTATTAATTTTCCATAATTTTACACAAAGGAAAAAACAGAAAAACTATGCTCTTAAAACTAATACATAATTTTTTCATGGTCTGTGAACACAAATTAATACATCAATTTTTCATGGTCTGTGTATGAATATACACATATATTAAATACATATAAAATAAAAATAAAAAGTAAAACATTAATAATACTATTCAAAATACTTTAAAACAATCTTCAGACAAATAGCTGGGACTGAATTACAAGGAAAGATATATAGGACCAGTACAATGAAAATTAAAATATATTTTTGTAAGAAATTTTAGTATATGTGCTGCCGAAGCGAGCACAATTTGTAAGAAATTTTATAAGACAAATGTAGTTATATATATCCTTAATTTATCACAGAATATCATTAAATAATATTATATCATTTCACAAAGAAGTAATTCCATTTCTCCACCACCAACTTTGGTACTCTTCTTGACATGTCTTACTTCTATACAGGTTATAAATATACAATAAATTTTCATTATTTTTGCTTTAATCAGTTAATGGTCTTTAAGGAATTTTTTTTTCATTAAGCCCGAAGAACTCCTTTAAAATTTAAGTGTCTGTCCTAGTGCTAAAATTTTCATCTTTTGATTTTGGAAATATCCTTATTTCATCTTCATATTTATAAAATATTTTATTCAGTATGGACTTCTGGGTCATTTTTTTTTTCTTTCTGCATCATAAAGATGTTACCTCTTTTTCTCCCAGCCTTCACAATCAGCCATCTTTTGTTGCTATTCCCCTGAATGTAACATATCTTTTTCTTTCTGGCCACTTTTAAGAATTTTTTTTAATGTTTTATTTTCCAGTATTTGATTATGATGAACTTAGGGGTCTGTTTGTGTGTGTGTGTGTGTGTGTGTGTGTGTGTGTAATGTTGCTTGAGGTTTACTGAGCTCCTTGGATCTGTTGATTGATAGCTTTCATTAACTCTGAAAAATTCTCAGACACTATGTCTTCAACAATTTCTCTTCCTCTATTTTTCCTCATTTCTAAGACACTAATTATGAATATGTGTGTGCATCTAATATTATGTCATAGGCGTTGAAAATTGCGGCTCAGTTTTGTTTTACATTTCTTTTTTCTCTTTGCACTTTGGTTTAGGTAATTTTTTTTTTTACTTGTCTTCACTTTCTTAAACTCTATAGTGTCCACTGTTAAGTTCATTGAATAAATTTCCTATTTCTGATGCTATATTTTACTGTTGTGGTATTTCATTTTATTTCCTTATACTTCACATTTTTCCTGTTGAAATGCTCCCTTTACTTATATATTTTGAATACTTTTCTACTAGATGATTTAAAATATTAGTTAAAAATAAAATAAAATAATAAAAATATTAACTAGAGTCATTTTAAGTTCTCATTTTCTAATACTAATATCTGGAATATCTATAATTTAGCTTCTTTTGACTGTTTTGCCTCTTAGTGTTTATAATTCACATTTCTAGTTTCATTTCATATTTCCTAAATTATATTACATATTGAAAATTGTGTGTCAGAAAAATAAAGATTAAAATTAATGATATGTAACTTCAGAAAAAGACATGTTTCTTCCCCTACTAAGTTGCTTCAAGAGTGGTAGAAGGAATCACTGTAATATATACTTCAGCTGGTTCTGAGCTTTGTTGCAGATTTGGTTAGATTCATTTTACCACTGGCTTCAAATATTTTGCTTTTGAGATCAGAATATTTTCTTCTGTATGGCTTGGGATCTGAGTCCTGGCAAGATTCCAGAGCTCTCTCTCTCTCTCTCTTTGCTTTTCAATTTATTAGCAATTACAATTCAATTTTCTGAATTGTAAGAGAGCTGTTTTATAGTTTAGTATCCAGCCTTTTAGGTAACTGGGGCCTTCTCTTTCTTTTCCTAGTTTTTCACCTTTGAGAGATCTTGCTCCACTTTGCTGCATTGTTCCCAGGCCACAGTGGCTCTAATCTGAGCTAAATAAAAGTCTGCTACTCTACACTTGGTACAGAGCACCTGCCTGCAGTTGATGAAAGCCTTGTGTACCTCCAGAAAACCTTCCACATCCTGTCCCCCTCTCCCATCCTTCAGCAACCCAGGCAAGGCCCTATTCTTCTTGAGAGACTTTCTCAGCCCTTTTACCCTGTGTCCAGTCTTCAACTCACCACCTCCTTGCACTCAGTGATGAATACCTGAAGGAATTCTTTCAGTTCTCCTGTCCTGCTCTCAGGCTGCTGAGTGCCTAGTAAGGTGCTCATGTCTATAGGGAGTATTTTCTTGCTGTTCTGTTCTTCTGACAACATTTAATATGCTGCTATTATGCCCTCAGTCAATGCCTTGTGTGAAACAATCGAAGAATGAGCAGAAACTGATATTGCTTGGGATACTAATTAGTCATGTCAGGCCTTATGGAGACATTACAATGGCCACATACGTTGAAATGGGCCACGCTTTTTTCTTTGCTATTATACGACAGGTTCACTCTCTTCCCGCCAGGTGTGCAAAGATGAAAGCAGCTGGGTCCCACTTCCCTTAGGATCGTTTCCTCCTCCTTAGAATATTTAGGTTTTTCTGGTGATCTCAAATTCTTTGATGAGCTTAAAACTATGATTTTTAACCTATTCAGTTTCTTCTTGGTAGGCCAGAAACTTTTCCTTAATTAGGACCAAAAAACCCCTAACTATAAAGAAAATATTGATCACTGCAACTTCATGAAAAATCTATTTATCAAAAGACTTTATGAAGAAAGTAAAAATGCAGTATATGGGTAGGAGAAGATATTTTCATACATGTAACTGAAAAGCAATTTATATCTAAACTATGTAAAGACTTCCTGCAAATTCATAAGTAAAATGCAGGCATCCACCAATAAACAACAACAACAACAACACAAAAGAAAGCAAAATTTCAAGAGAAATATTAAAAAGGTTTGAAAAAGGCATTTTATAAAAGAGGTTATCCAAATAGTCAATAAGAATTTGAAAATGTCTTCTATCACATCATAGCATTCATGAGGAAAAAGCAAGTGAATACAGCAATGCCATATCACCTCGTACCTAATACGGTGGCAAAACTAAAGAACCTAACATTATGAAATCTTGGCCAGAATGTGCAGCAACTGAAACTTTAAACACTACTGGTGAGAAAAAAACATTCTGGAATACCGTTTGCCAGTATCTGCTAAAGCTCAATATATGTATGCCCTGTGACTTGGCCATTCCATGATGATGTATATGACCAATGGAAGTGAGTATATTCACCAAACTACATGTACAAGAATGTTTACGGTAGCATTGTTTGTAATAGACAAAAAATGCAAGCAACCCAAATATCCTTGAAGAGTAGACATACATAAAGACAGCATGGGAACATCTAATACTCATTATGTTGTCTGAATAAAGACAGACAAGAGATTTAATTTTTGCAAGGTGCAATAAAAGGCAAAACAAATACAGGATGATAGAAGTCATAACATTTTTTTTCTGGTTGGTTATTGAATGGGTATATATGTGAGAGGTTTCTTGGTCTGTCCTAATACTCTTTTTCATAATGGAGGTACCAATTATCCATTTGTAAACATTATTCAGACATACACTTAAGCTCTGGATATTTTATATAGTATATTTTTATTTTTAAGAAGTGTCGGGGCTGAATCTCAAACTCCTAAAATCTAACTCAGGGTCACTAAAACCTTTCCACCGCTGCTACTCCACCAGGCTAACAATGATTAAGGTGCTCTTCTTTTCTTTTTTCATGTAATAAACATGCACTGTGGCTCCAAAAAGCCAGTCTTCTTACACTTGAATAACGTGATTTTGCTATGAAAAAAGTAAAAAACTCATATCACCACACAGACGGGCAAAATGCCACATTAGGGGAAATTAGGGAAAATGCCACATTTTGTCTTTTAACTTTGCAGAGTCACGTTTATCATAATTCTTGACCTCTGATGTTTCTGTCTTACCTCCTACCAGTTCAACTATGCATTTAAGATGATATTTTAAATTTTTTTTTTCAACGTTTATTTATTTTGGGGACAGAGAGAGACAGAGCATGAACGCGGGAGGGGCAGAGAGAGAGGGAGACACAGAATCGGAAACAGGCTCCAGGCTCTGAGCCATCAGTCCAGAGCCTGACGCGGGGCTCGAACTCACGGACCGCGAGATCGTGACCTGGCTGAAGTCGGACGCTTAACCGACTGCGCCACCCAGGCGCCCCTAAAATGATATTTTAAATATATCATCCAGGAATCTTAGGTGTTCTCTTCAGGAATAGTTTATCCAGACATCAAGTATGCCAGATCACCAGAATTATTTTAAATCTTGTTAAATATTTTTAACACATTATTTTGTATTTTTTTCTTCTCTCTAGTTCACAGTATATAAATTTTCTAGCCTTTATCATACATTCTGATTAGGAACTCATTTTCAATGAGGATTGTTTTCTATAGTCACCCCCCAAACACGGGTTTGTCCAGACCAGCTTTTAAGTTGTTTTTAATCAGGACCCTGTGAGTTTCAACTGTTCTGAAGCAGTTTTCTGCTGACTTCTCAGCTCAGTTTTCTAGAATCTTGTAGGGAGCATTGTATCAGGCCCCACAGCAATGAGTCCAGCTTGAGGTTCCGGTACCTCCTCAATGAGTCTTCATCCTTTCATATCCCAACTTAGATTGGTACCTACATGCAGCTTCCCAATGTCAGTAGGCACAGCCACTCAGGATCCTATCCCTGGATGGGATTCGTCAGTGGATCCCTGATTTACTCAGGATTATACCTAGTCCCTGTATTGAACAAGCTTGAGACACTATTCTTCATTTCTATTTGAGCATTAAAGCCACCACCTCAAGGCTTTTACTTGATTCTTATAGCCTTCTGTTTCCTACCACAGCTAACATGGACCAAATTATTTTCCAGTTACCTATTAGTTCTAGAAATTGTTCACTCCTTTCCTTATTTGAAAAACTGTATAGTTTGAAAGTATTATATTATACCTAACATATATATGTGGTGTCATGTGCATGTATTTGCAGTGAGTGGGGTTGTCTTTCTCTATTAGCTTGGCTTACCATATTGACCAGAATTTTGTTATAATTTGAAAATACATGTATTTTTTTTAATGTTTAATTTTTTATTTTTGAGAGAAAGGATGTAAGGGGTGGGGGGGAGAGAGAGAGAGAGAGAGAGAGAGAGAGAGAGAATCTCAAGCAGACTCCACAATGCAGGGCTCGATCTCACAAACTGGAAGATGATGGCCCTAGCCAAAACCAAGAGTCAGGTGCTTAACCAACTGAGCGACAGAGGTGTTTACTTTTTAGAAACAACTTACCTGGATTTCCAGAGTCTTCTTTATCCAAATGTAATCTTCCTACACAAACATGTTACTAATTTCAAATTCCAGCAATATTTGGGAAGAGTCCCAAGATTGTTGGACTACTCATCTTTATTCACTTCATATTAACTGTAGAATACACTTTTTAAATTCATTATCCTCAGGAATATGCATCAATTAGCAATTGTTTGTAATTGGCATAAATATGTATTTAAAAATTTTATAAGTACATACATTTAAGTGCAATGAACAGGTTTCTTTGAAAATCTTTTATTTCCCAAACCAGTTCCTATGCAACAGAAGCCATCTGCTCTGTAGCCAGCAGACAAACTTGGCTAATGATCTGCTGATGTCTGTGATAAAAGTTCATCCATTGCTGCCTCCAGCCTTCCTTTCTGATGTGTGCAGACACTCCTACCCTGTGCTCATCCAACCTGTCTTTAAAACACAGACTACCACAGAAATTCAAGCACCTTTTATGCACTGTGCAAATATACATGTGCACTTGCCTATCTTAAACCATGTTCTTCTCCCTCGTATATTGAAATATGACACGGTAATTTCCCTCATGGTGTTCTGTTTGTCACTGCTCACCCAACACTGTAAAGAGCAAAAGTTTTGCCAGCATCTGAGGCCATGTCGTGTGATGTGCTATTTATTGGGCTGCATTATTTTTAATTTGAAATTTCATACTCAATGTGACATGTCATATGTCAGGATCAATGATCTTTAAACTTACAACTGTGAACAGAGTTTTGACGATAGCTTCCTCAGACTGAGACTGCTCCAATCCTCATACAGCCAGGAATATGTATTTCTTGTGTTCTGAAAATCCTGGTAGCAAAAGTTTTCTGAATTATCTACAAAATGCATTTATGTTTGAAGCTGCTCTTTAAATGTCTGCAATTTGTTACCTAGGGCCTTGTCAAGGACTGCTATAGAGGCTAGATTTATTTGTTACACAGAAGTTGTACCATTGAGAGACCTTATTATTTACCATTCTAAAAGCCAACACTGTACTACATAATTTAGAAAACTTTTAAAATCACAATTTTGAAACGAGCAAGTTTGCATTATAAAGAGCAGTAATCCCCCAAACCACGCTATTGAGTCTGTTTATGAAATAGAGACGGGGATATTTTCAAGAATTTTAAAAGCATAAAGTTAGAGATTCCTGCTTATGGTACACTTATTTTACTTTATTTATTTTTATTTTTATTTTTTTACAGACAGAGAGGGAGTGTGAGTGGGGGAGAGGGGCAAAGGGAGAGGAGCAGAGGAAGAGAGAGAGAAGCCCAAGTAGGCTCCACACTTAGAACAGAGTCTGATGCAGGGCTCTATTCCATGACCCTGGGATCATGACCTGAATGGAAACCAAGGGTCAGACACTCAACCAAATGAGCCACCCAGGCACCCTTCATATGTTTACTTTAAAATATTAATTCAATATTCTGCATTTTGACCATATAACCTAATATTTTAAGGCATTTGTGGATGATCCAAAATTTGATAAGTTAAAAAAAAAAAAAAGGACTTTGGGCAGTATATAAACATTTGACCAAAATCCTAGAAAACTGATTATTTAAACAAGCACATTTATTCTTTCATATGGGTGATGGACAGCTTCCCACCAGGATTATCAGACTGAATTGAAAAGTCCTATTTAAACCAGAGTTGAGATAGTATTTACAACTAGTCCAGGCTGGTGAAATTTCTGAGGACTTTCAAATGGATTCAGTGTAGTGAACAAAGCTGTGAAGAAAATAAAGTTCTGATCTTATTCAGCTTCCCAGCAAAATAACCCAAATTAATGTATCTATTACGGAATCCTGAGAAGTTGCTAACAAAGCAAAGCTGTTATTATCCCAACCCTTTTTGTTTTGTTATTTTCAATAAATGAAAGGGATTTCCATCACTACAGAACTAGGACATAGAGTATTATATCTATATGCACACACACACACACACACACACACACTCATTCTAAATGAAGAATTATTAAAATTGAATCTAACTGATTTTCCCCCTTTTTAAATTGAATTCATTTTTTCTCAAACTAATATTTCCTGGCAAAAAGTCTCCAACTAGTAACATTCCAAAGAATCCTGAGATTTACCCAGGGATATTGTCATTTTTCACTTTCTTCTAGTTTATTCATTTTCTTCTTATTCAGAGACAGTATCTTGCATTAGACCTTTCTATTTGATTCCTCAAGAAAGTCAAACTGATGAGTTATCTTCCTTAAGTATTTCTACAATAGAGGAGGACTTATAAGCACTTGAGCATTCAGTATAATAAAAGTAAGATGGAAATGGGAATAAGCTATATTCTTGGGCAAAATATAAACATGCTTTATTAGTATGATAGAGACACTATTCTAAGATCCACTGGTGACTCTTGCATTCCATTTTCCCTTAAAGTGCTCTTAGGTTAATATTTGCTTATTATCAAATGAAATGTTTTCTTTGGCATCTCATTACACTGCAACAGGTCCATTTCAAGAGAGCTCTGTCTTCCTACATTGTTTCTAGAAGTTTGAATATGTTGGATACTTAAAAGTATATAATTCTGATAAGAACAAGTTTTGTTTTTATGTTATATCTTGTTTGTTTGAAGTAAAGCTTTCCTTTAGAAATGAGACATTTCTCACTGGTGACCTCTTAGGCCACTGAAATGAATTTCCTTTAAGTAGCGACAGATTCCTCAAAATATTTTTTTTTATTTTCTTTTAAACTTGTTTTTGTTTTTTTACATTTATTTATTTTTGAGAGACAGAGAGACAGAGCACAAGTGGGGAGGGGCAGAGAGAGAAGGAGACAAAATCCGAAGCAGACTCCAGGCTCTGAGCTGTCAGCACAGAGCCCAACGAGGGGCTTGAACTCACAAACCATGAGATCATGACCCGAGTAGAAATCGGACGCTTAACTGACTGAACCACTCAGGAGCCCCTTAAATATTTTTGATTTTTAAGGAAAGACTGTTTTCCCTTAATGCTGTGTTTACTTTTAAGGAATCACTTCATTTTCCTGAAGATTAAAAAAAGTGGTTTTTTTCTCATGTTTCTAAAAGTAGCATTTTTTGGAAATTGTCACATGTCCCTTAATGACAATGTTGCCCAGAATAGTTCCATTGTCAGTCTTATGCCTGCTCTGTGATGTGCTCCCAGTTTCAGGTGCTAGAAGGAAACAAGAACACAAAGACAGATAATGGAGCTTCTGCATTACTCACAAAAATAAATAAATAAATAAATAAATAAATAAATAAATAAATAAACAAACAAATGTGGGCTAAATTTGTCCACTTTAGTATCTGAAAATAGAATATTTAAAAAAATATTGAAATAATTATTCATTTTTGAGAGACAGAGACAGGCTGTGAGCAGGGGAAGGGCAGAGAGAGAGGGAGATACAGAATCTGAAACAGGCTCCAGGCTCTGAGCTGTCAGCACAGAACCCAGCATGGGCCCTGAACCCACGAACTGTGAGATCATGACCTGAGCCAAAGTCAGACACTGAACCAACTGGGCCACCCAGGAGCCCCTGAAAATATATTTTAAAGTAAATTAATTTTAATTCATTCTATGAGATATA
The DNA here is from genome assembly GCF_018350175.1 of Felis catus. Lineage (NCBI taxonomy): Eukaryota > Metazoa > Chordata > Mammalia > Carnivora > Felidae > Felis > Felis catus. The sequence continues at coordinate 105,711,359 of NC_058371.1, read as the reverse complement.
TGTTTGTCTAGAAAGATAAATTCAACTCATAAGCTGCACATAAAATATACTTTCTTACTTCAAATAGTATATTAAATGTTAGCAAAATTTCTCCTATGGAGATTTGAGTTTATACCTGCCCCACACCCTTTTCAGGAATGGTAGAGAAAATCTTGTTAATTCCACAGAAGCGGCAAATATATTAAAGTTATTTGTGGACAATTTGGCTTCATGCTGCTAAGCGTTAAGTGATTGATTCAAAATATAAATTTGAAATAGCTGGTCACAAATGAATTAGTTGAAATGGCAAATGTATTTCTAGACATTGATTATTTTCATATATTATTAACTTTGTACACATAGAGGTGTTTGTAACTTCTGTATCTTTACATTTCTGTTCTATTTTTAAAAATTTTCTTTTAACCATAATGCTCATTGGGTTTATGTTCATGAATTTTTTATTTTATTTCTAGCTGCAGGTGACTTGTCTGAAGGCAAATTTCAGAACTTTAACCATCATTTGGATAACACTTTCTATTTTTTAAAGTTACTATTTTTTAATTAATTTGTATTCTGTCAATGTCCACTTCATTTACTTTAATCATGTTTTTGTCTTTTCCCTTTGCATATGTGTTTTACTTTAAAGCAAGGTTTTTCCAGAAACATGTTAAGCATAATTTTTACTGTGCTATGCTCTTATTGCTACAATTTCAAATGATTTCTGCTTTCAAGATTGAAGCTGTATAAGGAAGTATGGGCAACCTCACTGCACATTCAGTGACATGTTTAGAGAAGAAAATTGAGACAAAATGCTAAGAAACCTGTACAAATTTTCCAAACCCTCTGAGAGTCCACAAAATATATTACTTTCCCCCCCTCCCCGACTTTTGATAAAAGGAAAAAATTCTTAAAGGTATGTAAAAATTGCCAAAACATCTCCACGACACACAAAATTATAAATAATTTGAAGCCAATGACTAGAAATATTAATTTTTGACCAATTTGTCATGTTGAGCAATTTGTCATTATGATCATTTTGTCAAATCAGCCAGTTTATTTTCAACCAATTTACCTGTAGTTTAATAAAATTGTTCTGTAGTTTCTGGTGTTACTAGAGACATTTAAAGGCCCCTAGGAGAGAAAATTCTGTTTGAAGTAAATGTTCATAAAATCTTCCATGAGAAGTATACTTTTTCTTTGACCCTTGGTTTTATTCCTTCCAGACTATTCAATTACTATGTGTACAATATATTCCAATTTGGTAAGTGCATTTGATTTTGACCAACATTTAATGTAAGAGTGTGGCATACAAGTATCTTAAAGGTACCAACTTTACAAAATTCAAGAATTAAATATATTTAAGATATATCAGAGACTAAAAACAACAAGTTATGGAAAAATATTATTAGCATGATTTTACATTTGCACAAAATAAAACAAATAATACAAAAGTTTCTATTTTTATGACAATCCCCTGAGCAAATGGGATTATACCAAAAGGAATTATAAGGTAGGAACTCTCATTTTTATTTCATAGTTTTTTGTGTCATTTAGAATATTTAGAAACATTTAGTACTTTCATAATTGAAAGTTTACATGGTTTGGGTGACTAGGCAGACATTTGGCTAATCATACAGATAGGCCTGAACATGTGTCTAGAGAAAAGCATCAACATCTAGGGTAAGAGTTGGAAACTGGCAGATCTAGGCACAAGCTTGACATTCAGCGGACTGTGCATGATAGTCATGCTGAAGATACTCATATGAAGATAATGAGTGTCCTTGACTCCCTAGAGCCCAAGAGAGGATTGATTGGTGAGCTGAGTCTCTTCTGACACTGAGATGGAAATTACAGAGCAGTAGGCTTCCTAGGTTCTGTCAAAGCAAAAATTGCACCAAAGCTAAACAAGTAAGGATCTATTCAAGACTATTCCAATAGAGAGGTGCCTGGGTGGCTCAGCTGCTAAACATCCACGTCTTGGTTTCAGCTCAGGTCATGATCTCACAGTTGGTGGGTTCGAGCCCTGCATTGGGCTCTGTGCTGACAGCATGGAGCCTGCTTGGGATTCTCTCTCTCCCTCTATGCCCCTCCCCTGCTCATGGTTCTCTCTCTCTCTCTCTCTCTCTCTCTCTCTCTCTCAAAGTAAATAAACTTAAAAAAAAAGGTTGGTTTTTTTTTTAAGATTATTACAACAGGAGTGAGAGACTAAACTCAACCCTGCCAAAAAAAAAAAAAAAAAAAGTCAGGAGAGTTTTTAAGTCAGGGTGCTAGTGGAAAAGTACTGGAGAATGTTAGGGGGTAAGTTCATCAATGGGATGCATCAAGCATATTGAATTATTTCCCTTTTTTTTCTATGGGATTAAGCCATCTGTTTGCTAATTGGTGCCCATTGAATTTAGCCTCCTACACTCCAACAGACTAGGAAATAGGGCTACTATCTTCCTTGATGATTGCATTTCAAAGTTATAGCCCCTAGGTTTCCAAGAAAGACTTTCCTGGGTTATAAACATGCAAGAAGCTTTTTAAATGGGGCACAGAAAAAAATTCACAATTGTAAGTTTTCTAAGGTAAATGCTTTAAGAAAAAGGAGATTAGGAGTTTGTGGTTAAGAAGAAACCTATATAAATTTCAGTCAAGCTAAGTGGAACATTGAGATAATCTTGGTCATTTATTTATATTTGTATCCCATAAGGTCAACATTTCTTTGCCTTTCACCATCTAAGGGATTATGATAAGAATATGACAATAACCAGATATGAGCTAAAATGAGTTTGTAAATTTAAATAATATATAACATATTATATAAGGGAGTCTAGTAGTCAGAGAGTCAAGGTGAGTCAGATTTCAGGACACAAAAATTAAAGATACAGAAGTATTTGAAGAGTTAGTTGCACAAATACCTGAATAACCAAAAAATAAAGCACTTAAATTTCACTGCACCACACAAAAATAAGACACACTCAGGAACCAAGTTTGCCTTAGCAAACTAAAGGAATCAAGAAATGATTTAAGCAAAGCATGTTACTCGTTAAGACTTTTTGGTTTATTGATTTGAAACTCGTTTTATTGGTTTGAAAGTTTAAGTTCAAAAAATATCTTACAGGGGCACCAGGGTGGCTCAGTCGGTTAAGAGTCTGATTTTGGCTCAAGTCATGATCTCAAAGTTTGTGAATTCAAGCCCTGCATCGGGCCCTCTGCTGTCAGCTTAGAGCCTGCTTCAGATCCTCTGTCTCCCTCTCTCTCTACCCCTCCCCTGAGCTTTCTGTCTCTCTCAAAAATAAATGAATATTAATTAAAAATATCTTACAGTACAAATACATATAGAGATAGATATTGTATGGGAGAAGCTAGGGAACAGGAGATATAATATAATAGGTCCAAATGGGGAGAGGGGAATGTAAGTATGGAACATGGGTAATAATGTAACAAATAATAACACTAAAAATTCCTAAAGGAAAAAAACATGCAAGTTTGTAAACCAGAAGGACTCACCTGTTTTTCAGGTGGATGATGAAAAATTATACATACTTAGCTCTTAGCATGGTCAAATTCTGAATCTAAAAGACAAAAAAAAAATCCTTTCAAGCTCTCTGACAGAAAGAACAAGATAACTACAAAGGAACAAAAGAAAATAGAGCAGATGCCATATATCAATACTATTTGCCATACTGGAATTTAGAATATTATACATACTTGCCAGGGAGTAAGAATGCTATCAAAAGCATCTGAAAGAAAATACTATCCATCAAATACCTAATATATGAAATGATGTTTCATTTCACAAATAATCAAAAAATAGGTAAATTTTAAGATCATGGAGGAAAAGAAGTTATACAACCAAAAGGCAATTGTATTTAGAGTAATCAATATACTGATTTCTTCAGAAATTTTCAGAAAACGAGAAGTAACCTCAGGTTTGTAGGTGATTGCAACAAGAAAAGGTTATCAGACAGTATAAGATTCAGAGAAGGGTATTTAGAGAGGAGAGAGTGAAATTGCAGAGAAGGAAGATTGGGAGACAATTTCTAAGTCTCTTTCGATTCTGCCAGTTTCACAAACAGACTGCCTTTGATCTGGCTGATGTTTTCAAGGATGTTTGTACAGCAAACAACTTCGGGAGATAGAGAAAACAAAGGGCAGATACGTTTACTGGCCATTGCAGTAAAAATAGTGTCTCCCTATTTGGCGAAGTTCAGGCAGTCTTATTACACATTTTGAAAAATCTGTGTTTCCTAAGCACAGGGTTCCTCTCCTGTAACGCATCCCCATGTGCACCTGTGTTACCTGACCCTCTCCTTGTCACCCTGCAGGAACTGGGTTTCAGAGAGCTGGTAAAAGAAAGATGATATTCTGGCCACTGCTCTTGTTGTAATAAACTGTCCTTTGTGGAAAGAGGAAAGAAAAGAAAAGGAAAAAGAAAAAAGAAGGAAAGGAAAGGAAAGGAAAGGAAAGGAAAGGAAAGGAAAGGAAAGGAAAAGAAAGGAAAGGAAAAGAAAAGGAGAAAGAAAAAAGAAAAAGAAAGAAAGAGAAAGAAAGAAAGAAAGAAAGAAAGAAAGAGAAAAAAGAAAGAGAAAGAAAGAAAAAGGAAGAAAGAAAGAAAAAGAAAGAGAAGGAAAGAAAGAAAGAAGTAGGGAAGGAGGGCTAGAGGAAGGAAACATTCTCCAAATAAAAGAAAGAAAACTGCAACTTGGAGACAGTGAAGGAGAGAAAGAAAAATGATGACATATGAACATTAATTAATGCATATAACCACAGACATAATATGTGTGTCTCTATATACTGTCATATTTTAATGGGCTGATAATCTTTCTGGGAACAAAAAAAAATATGAAACCTGGAACAAAAGAGGACATACTATGAGGAAATCCTCAAAGGTATTCTGTATCTCCTAAAACCTAAGCATTGGTACAGGAGAGAGTGAAGGTACAATACTAAATCTTCCCTCAGATAGTGGAGAAGGAAGAAAGGGAGAAAAGGAATAACTGTATTTTGAAGATGCCAACTGTGGGATGGATTACGGCACTGTTGAAACAGGAGATGAAACAGTGCAGGGGGAAAAAGTTGGCATCTTGTTGCTAAATAATAGTCATACATGACCGAAAAGAACTAGAAAAGCAGAAGTAACTATGAATATAATGGTGAGGCACAGAAAAGCCTCTACATGCTGGGGTAGGGTGGGGTTGGGGTAAGGAATTGATAGCATCTTGATTAAAGAAGAAAAAAGGAGGAGGAGGAGGAGGAGGAGAAGGAAACATCCTTATTTTGTGCATGAAGGCCTCCTGGAAGGCACTGAGAACCAAAAGGCAGCCTTACCTGGGGTGGACTGCAAGGAAATAGGGGCTAACACGTGAGCCATTCCAGGCTGGCTGATATGGCAGTATCCTTACCTGCAGAATTACCGTTGAGAGATGCACAGATATGGAGGTAAAAGGAGCTCTGAAGAATTAGAAGAGGATGACAAGTAATTACCTCTGAATATATGGGAAAGGTTTCTTGTTCAAAGTTAAAACATCTCCATTTTCTAGCTTGCAACAAAGAAGGTTGGCAGCCAGCCATGTCACTCTTCCATCTTGGATTCATACACTAGTATGAGACTCAAGACCTCTGAAGCCTCCAGGGTTGGCAGGGGTGAGTGAGAAGTGGTGAGAGAACAGGACAAAGTCTTTTTTGATTACCATCTGACATTGGTTTCTACTAGATTTGAAGATATTTGATGCCAAAATCTTTTCCAGTTTAAACATTTCTGACAATTACCTCTTATCTTCCTAGTTCACTGAATCTAATACTTTGACTCTGAAACTTCTCCAAGACTGGGACCCATATCCATTGATCTCACTCTCTTTTCAGTGCATAACTAGTATCTCCAGCTTTCATCCTGTAAAATATCTACCATTTAAAACTTTTCTCAGCAGGAAACATTTTATTTTCAATATACAAATTTAATAGATATATCACTCAGTAATCCATTTTCAGCTCATATTTTAATATGCATTTACATCAACGTATATATAAATATATATACACACACATTTTATGTTCCCCAAACTCAATATAACATTCTAAACAACAAAAAAGTGGAGGTGAATCTTAAGATACATTTTAAATATAATTGACAGAATGTCAGAATTATACATAAGTGTATTGAAGATGTTTGCATATGAATAGCATGCAAACTAAATACATTTTTACAGGCAGAGCAATTATTAGTTGTTGGCAAGTAATAATTTTATGATTTGCCATCTAGGAGTGCCTGGGTGGCTCAATCAGTTAAGCGTCCGACTCTTGATTTCAGCTTCAGTCATGATCTCACAATTCATGGGCGTTCCAGTCCCAAGTCAGCTCCATGCTGGCCGCGCGGAGCCTATTTGGGATTCTTTCCCTCTCCCTCTCTCTCTGCGGGTCCCCATGCTCATATTCTGTCTCTCTCTCAAAATAAATAGAATAAAGTTAAAAAACAATTTTTCATTTAAATAAGATAATTTTTTTTTTATTTACGGACATTTTACTAAGTTTAGTTACATTTAAGGAAATTGGTTGGGGCTTCAGAGGTAATAAATAATTTTTTTATAGTTTTTTCTTTTCTTCAAAATAAGATATAGGCTCTTGGTTAGCTGTTTTGCACAAAACATCTGATTTACAGAGATGGATTACTAACTAAATGGGGATCCTCACATTTCCTCACCATCCGGTACACGATGTCTAAGTTAATACCACATGTATTAGTTTTATGTTATGGCAGCCCCTTTAAGTTTTACATTTCTGTGTTAAGGAAGTCACAATTGTTATAACAAACATGCATCAAGATTTCGGGGACAAAAAAATAAATGTTGCTGAGCTTACTGTTATAGTTGCAGGCCCCGTCTTCTGGTGGCAAAGTGCCATCCCTGGCCTCTATTGTTTTAGGTCCTCATCAGTCTCCTTGCCAAACAGTATGACCACCTCTCCCCATACAAGTCCTAGCCGGCCGACGAGAGCTACCACTGAACTTCTTAGTGATGCCAGTGCCCCTCTCAGGCAGTATATTCCTGATGAATATGACTGATATGTCCTCTGGACCCTCTCATAAATACACTACTCCTCTGAGGGGTTTTATGGCTTCTCACAATGTACTCATTCCAACATGCCTATCTTACTGGACTCTGTAATCCCTTCCATCATAATTCAGGCATTTCAACTTCATTTGGTGTGGACCACTGCTTTCTCTACACTTCTCAGAGCTACCATATCCCTGACTTTGCCTATTCCTACTGAGTCCTACCAGAGAGTTAATGTCCCAAAAGAGCTTATGCAAGTAAATTAATTCTTGCTCATCTAATCCTATCCAATGCCATAGGTCCTCCACTGAAAGCTCCAAAGAACTTCAGAAGTCACTAAGTGCTCTTTGGTAGCTACCCAAATATTCCAGATACCAGGGAATTCCCAATAGCAAGAAGCTATGGGATGCTATATTTGAAAGTATGGGGAATCACCAAAGCCAGGGGACCAAGTAGAAGTTATAGTCAGATATCAGGTGATCTGCAGGTCATAAAGAGCCTGACCGGTACCTGATAAACAAAGAGCAATGGCCCACCTTTCTGGGAGCAATTGTCTTGAGACAATTGTCTCTGTTTACAGCAGACTAAGTGGTGCACCAGCTGCAAAGTCTCCATCTCTGAGGCTGTGAGAATAGTTTAACCCAGAGCCTGGTAGTAATGAGCCATGACCAAGCTGCAGAAACGGCTTTGCGTGAACAGAGGTCCCCTGCCAACAACTTGAGAAAATGCCAGTTCTTCCTGTACTCAGATACTAGTCAGAAAAGGAGGAAGAGGAGCCAGGACTCCAGGAGGCTGGAAAGACAGATGTGATAGGGAGTTAATCTTTAAATTCGTAGAATAAATTACCCAAAAGGCATTCATTTAGACTGAGGGAAAAAAGGTCTAAACTAGAATTTAATGATATATGTAGTCCTTATTATTGCTAATCTCCCATTAGGCAAATAGGATTTTCTGTGAAAGATGATATCCTTGTTGAAAATAAGGAAAGTTTAGATCTCTGTTGTTTTCATGTCTATTCAAATTCTTATTTCCCTAAATAGCTTTTTCTTAAGTTCTTTTGTTTATGTTCATCTGTAAGAGGAGGCTACTATATAGGAAAAATGAACCTATTGTACTTAAATCCCCAGTATACAGTCCAGCCTTCTTTCATGGATAAAAACATATAGCTTGGGTAATTGACTCCAGATCCAGGAATGATCCCTAATTAAAAGCCAGTCATGTCACCTACTTCCCTTGCCAGTAACTGGTTGAGGAACCTAGATGGATCATTGTAGGGTTTTCCCCCAGCAATAGGCAGGTGACTTATGCTAAATTAGAACACAGGGAAAGGTTTATTCTATGGATACAAAACAGGAGATTTGTACGTAAGAAAATAAGCAGTTCTTTGATTTACGTAGCCATATTATAAGCACGGGGAAAGAAGTTAATATGGCACAATGTAGACAGAAGACATGGAGGGACCTGAGCCCTTAATGATATTCTTGAACTGCAGAATCTAACAAACTTGGGGCGCCTGGGAGGCCCAGTCGGTTAAGCGCCAGACTTCAGCTCAGGTCATGATCTCACAGTTAGTGGGTTCAAGCCCCACATCGGGCTCTGTGCTGACAGCTCAGAGCCTGGAGCCTGCTTCAGATTCTGTGTCTCCCTCTCTCTCTGCCCCTCCCCTGCTTGCACTCTATCTCTCTCTCTCTCAAAAATAAACATTAAAAAAATTTTTAAAAAGAATCTAACAAACTTGAAACTCACACAACTTCTACACTTTTGTAATTTCTTTGTTGTTTGAGCCAGTTTGTGGCTGGAATTTTCTTATTTGGAACCAGAAGCATCCGGATTGTTACACATCAATATGAAAAGTCAATATGAAAAGTCATGCCACCGGCAGTTCCTTTTGAGTTCTCAAATACTTGTATTGCCAGTCAGTACTAAAGCTTTAACAGGAGTTAATGGGCTATTCCTAAAATAGCAACAGAAATAACCACAGTAGCAGTCAGCTTGTCTCTTCAGTCAGAGATGCCATATTCTGTAGTCCTATTATAAAGATCAGTGAATTGTTCTCCTTATTGAATTCATTTTTTTTCATTTTTTTTAACGTTTATTTATTTTTGAAACAGAGAGAGACACAGCATGAACAGGGGAGGGGCAGAGAGAGAGGGAGACACAGAATCTGAAACAGTCTCCAGGCTCTGAGCTGTCAGCACAGAGCCCGATGCGGGGCTCAAACTCACGGACTGTGAGATCATGACCTGAGCCGAAGTCGGACGCTTAACCGACCAAGCCACCCAGGCGCCCCTTCAATTCATTTTTAAAAAAGACAAATGTATTTCTTAAATGGAGAGATGGAGTATTTTCCAGGAAAGAAGAGTATCCCCTATTGACAATCTCCAAACCTTCCATGCTAGTAGAAAAAAATTTTTACAAGAAGATGACTATCATGTAATGACATTACTCTTATAATTTTCATTTCCACTATTTGCTAAAAACCACCACAAAAGTGTTACCTCTGCAAACACACCTGTGTGGAGTTCATTTCTAATATATAAAATTGGGTAGAAGTTACTCTGCAAGGTATTGCACAAAGAATTTTAGAGGGAAAAAAAGTTATATAAATCCAATAGACTTAACTATTTTGAAGAGGAAAAGGAAGAACCTAAAAGGGTTTTGTTTGTTTGTTTTTATTAGCTTTACTGTACCAATAGAGGAATTATATACATGTTTGCTGAAATTCTCTTTTATCTTAAAGCAGCCTCTCTTTTTATCATTAGAATAGCATGTTTAAATACATACCTGAGACAAAAGTACGATACTGCTGCTAATGTTTTGTTCACTACATCTTGTAACTAATTGTTGCAACATGTGTGAAATGACATATCAGGTAGGAAGTTCAAAAAGACAGAGATTCTAAAGGAACCCACTACTGCATTCTCCGAACTCTAGATGCAGAAGCACTATTAAAGCCAAGGGAGATTTATATTTTAGATAAGTCAGTTGATGATAGACTTAAAAAAAAAAATGTTCTTACTTGTAATATTTGCCTTTAGAATATATCTGCATAGGCAAAGCTACTCTTAATTCTAAATTCTAAAATTGTGACCTGAACTTGTAAGAGCTCCCTTTGCTACTTAGATTTCCATTCAGGATTTACTCTAGGAGATCTTTAGAGTTAGTCAATATTTTCTTAACGTTTTTTAGGTATTGAAAATAGTATTAAAATGACTAATGTCTAATCAGATAAAAACTATATAAAAAAGAAAAGATATGGTCCGTGTTTAGCTGAAAAAAGCATACCACATACACTTGAGAAAAACAAGACCCTTCATACTCCCCGATGAGACATCACTCTTGGAGTGAGTTTTTCATTTATTTTATAAATAATTTTATTTTATAAAATAAATGAGCTTTTCTAAATGGAACTCTGAATAGTTCCTTAGAGCTATAAGATTATATTATCTTAAGAACATATCAATATTAAAAGCATATTAACAAGGAGTAAAGAATGATCAAATCTAAGCAGGATCCTTGAGAGAATTTGAAGCCCCGTGGGGTGAAGTATTAGTGCTTCTGTAATGTTCCCATCAATAGAATAGAATCTATACCATAAGTCTTAATCTGTATTTTTAATAAATATCGATATCTCACATTATCTTATTTTTAAAAAAGGAAATTATAATACCATAGCTTATTCTCCTATATTGTATCTCAAATTATATTTTACATGGCCATCAAATGCTCTGAGATTTTTCCCTTGACTTACTATTTCTAACAATTCAAAAATAAATTCTATCTTAAATTAATTCTATTTTTATTAGCTAAGAATATCAGAATTTTGTTTAATTTGGGCAAGCTGCTTCCTGAGTCTGAACCTCAGTTCTTTGGCAATTAAGTGAGAGAGTGAGGATGTTGGATAAAGTTGTTTCCGTAGTGTCCAAAGTGCCCATCAAGACTGAAACTTGATGATTCTATAGACCAATTAAGAAATACCTACTACATTATGTTTTCTGGTGGACTGTGGAGCTACAGGCAAAAATGGAAAAGTTCCCTGAAAATTACTACATGTAGCTGTGAGAGAAAACCTCAGAAATTGATTTTACAAATAAAAATCTTGATTTTTTTTAAAATAGCCATTTTCCAAAGTAACAGAGGTTTGCTTGTATTGCCTGAATAATTTGAAATTATGTAACCTACTAAAATAACTATTTTGAGGACATCATCATTCATTTGAAAATAAAATTCCCAAAAATTTTATTCAGTAAAAGTGATATTCCCAAATACCCAGGATCTTGGGTATATAGGTATATAGATGGATAGATGAATAGATAGACAGACAGATAGACATAGATATAGATATATCTATCTGTCTGTCTAGCTATCTATGTCTGTCTAGCTATCTATATATTTTTTCCCTTTTTGAGAATCCATACTTTAGTAAAAACTAATTATGAACTCTTCTTTATAATACATGGCTTTTGCCACATAACAATATAAAGATGTGAAATTCATATACACCAGACATATCCTTAGAGGCACTTGATACATGTCTCTTTCTGATATGTTCTATAAAAGTAGAAAGATCCACAAAACATGTGATGATGTTCTCAGTATCTTCTTAAAGTTCTGTACAGGCAAATGCTCTGACCTGTAGCAGGTGAGAGGGATGGGATTCTGAGACAGGTTATTTGTAATAGCTGATCTCACCAGAATTAGACTCGAGGCCTGGTGTTCAGACACAGACTACTATTGCCAATCTTATCCCACTGAAAAAGAAAGACTCTAGATAATATGATTTTTTCTTTTCCTCAAAGGATTATAGTCATAGATTTTTGATGGTTTATTTTTGTCACATACTATGTTATATACGTTTTGCTGTACCGGCATTTTAAAATGAGATTATTTGCTTCTAACAGTACAGCTTAGGAAGCCTTTTATACATATTTACTATATATAGCACATGTCTAAATTGCATTTAAATTATTCATTATTCTGGAAAATCAGAATCTTTTAACTACTTAACCAGAATTTGTAAGACCTATGAGACGGATTGTTGTTCAAAATGGCTACAAGATCTAAAAGCAAATTTGAAATATTTTTGCTTAAAAAATGTGTTGTTTCCATTGTAATTTTTATTATATAAATTTTGCATTCAAAATTTTGAAATTGGATCATCAGTTTGTACTGTACAAGCTAAATCTATGAAGCAAGTACAAGTATTTATAAATAAGTAGAAAACCCCACTCTTTACCCAGACAACAAAATGGAGGATTGCTTATAAACAATTCTTGGCTTAGTAACAATTAGTGATGTCTGCACATCCAGTGCCTGAATCCACACTAAACACTCTACCTTTTAAATCATTTATAAAATTTTAGTGTAATGTATAACCTGCTTAAGTAAAACTGTTTACGTTTATAATAACATTGCAAAGAATTCAGAGGGGAGCCTGGGTGGCTCAGTCGGTTAAGCGTCCGACTTCAACTCAGGTCACGATCTTGCGGTCCGTGAGTTCGAGCCCCGCGTCGGGCTCTGGGCTGATGGCTCAGAGCCTGGAGCCTGCTTCCCATTCTGTGTCTCCCTCTCTCTCTGCCCCTCCCCTATTCATGCTCTGTGTCTCTCTGTCTCAAAAATAAATAAACGTTAAAAAATAATTAAAAAAAAAAAAAAGAAAAGAATTCAGATTCTACTCACCAGTGTGTTTTAACCTTAATCAGAAAAAAAATTAACATGGATCCCATTCTTGTTCAACTCTTGGCTTGTTCAAAGCTGGCAGTTAGCATCAATAGGTCCTTTCACAAATAATCTTATTTGTGAATAAAGTGAATTTATATCATCAACAGATTAATCATCAGCTACTGAACAGATGGGAACAATTTTTAGTTACTCTCAATTTTATCAGATTTGTAATATTAACTTAACTGTGTTAAAACCTCTGTGTTAAAAACCTCTGTCTTATATTATGTATTCTTCATGTGGATTAATTTATTCCTTTTTTGTGAAAGATACATAGTTTTAGCAATTTCCATTTTGTTTTAACAAGCTTTTCATGTTCCATTAAGTTTTTCATTGACCCAAATGTATACTCATTCCCATAAAACTAAAATCTTTGAGTACTAATCTGAAGTATGATTGGATTAAAAGAATTTTCTGCAAGAGAGTTTTTTTTCTAACTGCTTAGTAGACAATTTGCCTCATTTAATCATTTAAAATCACTAAATACAATATAGTAAAGATCTTTGTTATCTCTACTTTTCATTTCCATGATAAAAATGCCGCATTGGAAACTTTTGTTTGTAACACTCAGATTACATCTATTAACATAGCATTTTATGCAGAACCTAAATATACAGTAGGGAAAAACAACTATGAGAATTTATCCAATTATAGTTAATCCGCATTATTTGTGCATTCTGTATTTGTGAATTATGAATTCATCTACTTGCTAAAACTTATTTGCAACCCCAAAATCAGTACTCAAAGTGCTTTGGGGTCATTCATGGGCATACACAAAGCAATGAAAAATTTGAGTCACCTGTTTTAGGCATTACTAGCTGATGTCAAACAAAGCCATGCCCTACCTAGTTGTTTTAGTTCTCATATTGTAAACAAATGTTTTCTGGTGGTCTTTTGAGCCATGTTATTTCACTATTTAAAGTGGTCCCCAAGTGTAGTGCTGAAGTATTTCCAAACTCAAGAAGGCTGTGATGTGCCTTATGGACAAAAAGCGTTGGATAAGTTTCATTCAAGGCATGCATTGTAGTGTTATTGCCTGCAAGTTTACTGTTAAAGAATTAATAATATATATTAAGTGTCTTTAAGTAGAAATACACACAAACCAAGGTTATGTATTGATCAGGTGATAAAAATTTTGTGATCAGAGGCTTTCAGGAAACTAATTCTGTATTTCTGGTAGGGGTAATGATTCAATATGCAGTATTCAATATGCAGGAGTAATGATTAATTCAGTATTCACAGTGATTTTATAAGCCTTAACTACTGCAAGTAATGAGAATGTATCATATCCATTTTCAGGTAACTAGCATTATCCCCAAGTATACTATACCCTTTTTAATTTCAAGGACTATAGTGATATCAATGCACACTGAGTGGAACAAATGCTAATTCAAATAAGCAAACCTGGGGTGCCTGGATGGCTCAGTGGGTTAAGTGTCTGACTTCAGCTCACGTCATGATCTCATGGTTTGTGGGTTCAAGCCCCATGTCAGGCTCTGTGCTGACAGCTCAGAACCTGGAGTCTGCTTCAGATACTGTCTCCCTCTCCTCCCTCTCTCTCTGCAACTTCCCCACTCACGTGCACACCTCTCTCTCTCAAAAATAAACATTAAAAAAGTTCAAATAGGCAAACTACTCACGAGAAAGGTACATGTATCATGGGCAACTCTGCATTTTTCTTGGATTATCATTTATTTGACAGGGACTGTGCATTTACAGAAACTATTACAGAGCCACAATTTTTTTCTTTGAAATGTTCTATAATAAATATTTTATAAAGTCATTGTGAATCAATTTGCAGTGAATTTGACTCTTTAATCAACATTATTTCCTCATCTATATACTTTCACAGATTGACATTTCTAGAAACTCTGATATAAACTCTGAAAGCTGCACCAGGATAGAAAATGCCTTGAAGCACAGATAGGAAAGATGCTAAGGGAATTACGATCTCCAGCATTTACACAAGTCCTGTTCTCAACAACCACTTAGGTCAGAGAAGAAAATAAAATCTGTTATGACCTTATCATATGAAGGAGTGAGCCCCACTTCCTTCCACTTTCAATGAAACTTCAATTTTTCTTTGATTCAGGCCACACTGTCCTTTCAAAAGCATGTGAAAATTTTTGTCTTTTTTTTTAACTGCTGAAGCAAAAGCTACATTTCAGATTCTCAGGCTTTTGCAAATATGAGATTATTTTAGCACAATAAAATTTTTGAAACGTTTTTAGCATGTCAGTAAATTAACAGGACTTTTTTGCAGTCCAAGAAAAAAAATAACTGTTTTAGATACATCTGAAACAATAGCAAAAGCTATACGTTTTTAGAAATTTCTTAAAGCAATACAAATCCCCCCTGCTGTCCAAAGCTGAAGGCAGAGTTTCCTAACAACCTTGAAATATTCTACCATAAATATTTATTGATACTTTAAGAGTACTCCTTTTGTACTAGTGGTAGATTTTAAACAAGTCTGCAAATGCACTTTTACTTGAACTCAGCTGGGAGTCTTAAGAGATATAATCAATGGAACTGTACTATAATTGAATTGCAAAGAATGAAAGAAATAAACTGCATAACAAAATTTGATCAGAAAGAGCTCTTTCTAAGGGAAAACTTTTTAGAGTATGTTGGAAAATAAAGCTTCTGGAAGGCCTTGATTATTTTTTAATCACATTAGCAATCTGGAAGCCCTATGACTCAATGCAGAGAATGCCTTGGGCTTCCCCAGGAAAAGATTATATTGATTTCTGCATCAGGTCCTGAACAGATGGATGAGGGTCATAGTCCATTATGCTAGAAATCAATGCCATTTGACTCTATCACTTTCCAAACAATGAATACTCTGTTGTAACTGATGCGTCTTTTTATTTTAGCGTCTTTTATAAATACTAAACACAATGCCATCCTATTAAATCCTTTAAATCTATTTTTAAATCTATAAATCCTATTAAATCTTTATATTCTACTCCCAAAGTAAAGTAATTGAAAGAGGTAATTACAATTTTTAAAAAGGGGGGGTGGGTCAGGCTGCCAATATAAATACAGATATTATAAAAATTCTTTATCCCTACCAGAAATTCCAACTTAAAATTGCTATCATGAAAGCTCATAAGAAAATGTCTGGACAGTGACACCCGGAAATGTTCCAGACAAAATCTTATCTAATGTGCAATCCATCTGGTGCTTGCCCGAAAGCAAACTTCAGACAGAACCGGAATATAATCCAGCTGCTTTCTCAAGTGGCACCCAAAGGATCTTCTACATCCTCCACTGTTCCATCTATGCCAGAGGAATCTTTTATTCAGGCATGATTTCTGTTAACACAAGTCATAAATCTTTTATTTATGGTATTTAAACACAGTTACCCATGTAAGATTGCTAGGTTTTCCCTTCTATTCTTGCAGAACTTAATAACTGCCTTCCTTGTTAACAAACATGCTTAGGAAAGAAGTATTCTTTTAACAAAGAGAGTTCCTCCAGGCATTCTTATTTTTTGAAAACTTCAATTTTGTTTTGTGTGCCTCTTTTGAGATGATGAAATTCATGATTGAGAGCTGGTTGGGACTTTCTATTTTCTTTCTCTTGCTCCCTTGCCTTTGAAATAAAGGAAGAATGGAATGCCTGGGTCTTAGGATCTATTTCCTCTCCTTTTCAGACCTCTTATATTCCTGAAAATGCATCACCTGCTGAAAACCAAACTAGGAAAGAAAATACTTTGAATGACATATAAATAGAAAGAGACTGGAGGAATTATTGGTACTCGTATTTCATATATTTTACTTCACATAATTATGAG
The DNA here is from genome assembly GCF_018350175.1 of Felis catus. NCBI lineage: Eukaryota > Metazoa > Chordata > Mammalia > Carnivora > Felidae > Felis > Felis catus. Next base: position 105,694,829 of record NC_058371.1, on the reverse strand, counting down.
TTTTGACATTTCATATATTTTACTTCACATAATTACGAATTTTGACATCTACGTACCTAGGAAGCTTAGGTCTTAAAGTCTGTTCAAATAACCATAAAACTCAAAATCAAAACAAATAAATACATTTTATGAGCTTCTGCCAATCACTGATTTGCAAACTGGAATGTATAGAAATTATTTAAACTGTGCTTACTGTGCAAAATACACGTTGGCTTATCACAAAACTGGTAGCTAACACGTATAGGGCACTTATGGAACAAGCATTTTCTAAGCACTTTACATAAATAACGTCAAGGTAATTATTCAGGCGAATACCAAAACTACCCCTCATCTACACATGCTACATTTGGGATATAGAGGGATCAAGTCATTTGTTCAGTTTTCCTGCAACTGGTATGCGGTTAGAAATGGAACCCATTTTTGGACGTGGGTGCTTTTTGAAAAGTGAATCATTAAACAGGTTTAAATCCCACCCTCTAGGTTTAAAATTTCAATCTCAAAAGTGATTCAAAGTTTTATGAATTAATTCATAAAACTAGAGATCATCTTTCATAATTCCCATCAGATGCTGAAATCCCTTGAATACTTTCTTTGAATCCTTTGAATTTTTATATATTCCAATGCTATTTATTTTGGTGAGGCTCATCTTTATAAACTCCTATTCAGCATATCTTGTCTCGGTTTTCCAGGCTGTTACAGAAGAATCCCATTTCTCACCTGAGATTCAGTTGATCTTCAGTTTTCTCACCTCAGATGTGTTCCATACACAAAGCATTTCAGCCTCTCCTCTGCAGCTCTTGAAATCACTAGACAACTGGGATGATAGATGGCACTTATGTTCCCAAAAAGAAAATGTCAAGCTACTCCTTCATTGTCAAAACTGTCAGAAGTTGTTGAAGTTGAATCTAGAAGCTTGGCTTACAGTGAATGAGCTCGTTAAAATATCCCCTTCACTCTCCTGGTCTCAGAACTATACTCTGGGCTTGCCTCACTGTGCTCTTCCCCACCAGTGTCCTCAGCAGTAATGGGACAGCAACACAGAAGTTGAACAGGGGTGTTAAGAGTACAAAGGGGCTGGGGGAAGGCTGTACCGTTTATCTAAAAGGAAGGAGAAAGCTGAAATAGCAAAACATAATCCTATCAAAAGGAAGATAGTGCCTATGGGAACTTCGCTTGATAGACCATTTGGAGAAAACTTCATACTTGCATTAGCCAATCTCCCTTTATAAGCACAGTGCCATTGTTTGTTAGACAGTTACATTTTCTACTCCGGTGTTTGTATTGATGTATATTTGTATACTCTTTCTGTTACTCTTTATTATTATATAGCTATAAAATAGGCCCTATTTGTGAACAAACAGTGACAATGATAGAAGTACAGTGACTCAGACAGTCTTGAATATATTGCCCAATAGAGACAAATTATTACTTAGGCAGCAATAGTAACAGCAGTATTAGTGCGGGTAGATATTTTAAAACTTGGTCTATGAACCAAAACATTCCCTAAAACAGCTTTTCATTGAATTTTTGTCAATATTTTTCATTTAATTTAGGAAAATATGTAATCAGATATGTCAGGGAGAGATTATTATGTTCTATCCCATTTGAGATGCTGGCCTCAGCATGCTGATGCACACTAACACAAGTCTTCAGAGTGTTATTAAAAGAAATAGATTGAACTCCTGACATGAAATGGGTAAGCTGCGATATTTCTATTAGTTTAAAAATAGGACATTAGAGTGTGTGTGTCTCCAGAATTTCTTATCACTCTGGTTGATTTTTTTTCCCAATCTGTTCATCCTCTCCTAACATCTTTTCCATTCAGCATTTCTTCTCCCACAGTCCAAATATTTTTTTAATTATGTGATTATAAATAATCTTCTAACTTAAAAACTGGTCTATTAGTTGTGAAATTAATTGTAGAGGATACAGTTATTAACCATCATATAATTTCTTTCTACAAAAATCCTGGATGATTAAGGGGAAAAAATAAATGGGTTATGGATTGGGCTGTAGTGTTTATAATTTTAATAGTGTGTAAGAACTTACATGACTGGTCTCTCTATTTAGTGTCTACATTTATAATACAATGTCACTACTTAAGAAGGAACTGATCTTTATGAAAATATCACTCTGTCTTGTATATTTTGGTGTATGGTCAGTTCCTACTCTACCTCATCGTTACCCTCAAATGCCCCCTTCAAAACCGAACTTCACTCCACCTCTAGTTTCCTAAAGGACTCATCACCCAACACAAAGAGAACCACTTTATTCTCAGATCTTTGTAATAAATTGCCACAAGATCTAGATTTGTTGCTTTATGGCATTTTGCACATTATTTCAGGAATGCATGTTAATATAGTCACAAAAAACAAAAAACGTAATTTAAAATTCTGTTGTGTCTGCCCCATCATAACATGCTGTGCTTCTGGAAGTTGGAGCTCAATAAATGCCTTTTAAATAACCGAAATATATTTTTCTGCCAGTAGCATGCTGGTTAGGAGTTTTTTGAATCAATTCACATCTCCCAAGAAATGAGAAACTCATCAATGCACAAGACTTAGCCAAATGATAAATATAACATTTCTGCAGAGAAAAACAACATGGTGATTAACAATCTGAAAATCTGCCCCAAAGCTGAATAGCCCTTTCTTATTATTAAGATCTATATAATCACAACAAAAATTAGTTTGGACCTAATCCCAGAATTCCTCTCAGCAGTGCGTGTACGTGCCTTATGGGTGCCGTGGTATGGGAAAACACCGAATCCATTGCTTCACTTGTGACTGATTTGGACACAGTCACGGAGCTGTAGGCTAAGGTTGCTTCTGCATTCTTTCTGAACAAAAACGATCCCTTTGGCCAAAAAAAGCAGATATTACATTTATTTTTCCACATTATTTTTAACTATTAGTAGTGCCACGAGATACAATAGCAAATGGGGAAGGAATGTTGTTAAATTGAACCCAAATGGAGTTAAAATTCAACTTATTCTCATTGTAATTTTATAGTTAGTGATTTTTTCTTCTCTTCAATGATTTCCTCAAAATCAAAAACACGTTAATTATATTTTGGTCCTTAGTTTTCTTATAATAATTGTGATAATAGGCATATTTTTCCAGATCAGGAGGAGATATAATTTGCACACCAAATGTGAGAAAGAAGTTGAAAAAATTTAAATAATTCAGACAATAATTTAAAATATATACTTGGACTTCAGACTCTAGTTTGGCTATATAAATCATGGCATGCCATTAGTCCTATTGTAAGAAGTAGAAAAAGATATATTAAATCAAAGAAAAAAATTTACAGCATTTAAGAGCTTTGTATGGAAAACAATCTAAACTAATTGGTGCTTTGAAAATTAGCAAAAATTGGCAGCTCCTTAGCTCTGAGAGTTATTTCTAAGTAGAGGTGGGAAATTGTGCCTGCCACCAGTAAAGGAATTCTTGAGAGGTTAAGAAGAACCAATCGGGGACTTCACTGGCCGCCTAGTCTGATGTGGTGGACGGGGACCTGGAGGACATCCAAACTCAGAGCTTATTCTCCCTGATCACCAATTATTTGCCGTGGGCTTTAGCTGAGTGTGTGCCAGTGTGAGAAGGAAAAGCAGACACATCTTACTGTCTCACCTCTTAGATTCCAAAGCTCTGCACGTTGCAATACATACAGGACAAAATTGCCATCCTGTATTTGGAAATCATTATTCCTTATTTATGCCATTTTTTTTCTTAATTCCATTCTAATCATTTTCTTTAAGATGTTAGTTTTTCTTAACACTAGTAAGTCTTACATTAATTTTAAAGTATTAATACTGTTGGAGCCAAGGGCAGGCTGCCCTAGGTGGGACACTTTGGCATGAAGATTATTTTGAGTTAAAGGCCATCAAAACCCAGCAGATTTAGGAAAAGTTCTTTTACCCCCTTCCCCCCCTCCACACACACAGTGCCTGAAAAGAATTTAGAGGATCTATTCCAGGAAGAGAACTATCACTAGCATTATACTAGGAAATGTATACTAACTAGGTATGGGAATATGGTAGACAGGGAAGAACCTAGCAAGGCCTAAGTTTGATCAAAGTCTTCCTTGTCCTGTGGTTTCTGAGCGCCCCAGTAAACATTTGTTTACCAAACATTTAGTCTTTTTTCATCTTTCTGTAAATTAGATTCCTTCTTTTGAAGTCCCAGATCCCTATCCCTTCTCCTTAGTTTAGAATAACATGTATACCTCATCTTGCCTGTCTTTGAAATTCTTTGAAATTTCCTATTGGTGTGGATTCTCCCTATGTAGGAAATTAAATTTGATTTTTTTCCTGTTAATTTAGCTCATGTCAATTTGATTCTTAGTCCAGCGAGAAGCACCTTGAAGGTGACAGGACATTCTTGTTCCCTGACAATACAAATTGGTACCTAAAACTTTTTAAAATTATGAAAAGTATTTCATCTAAAGCTTAAAATGTATAATTTTTCACTCTTACGTGAATTTTCCCATTTTTACCTTCCTCTTTTAAGGATTGAATATATGGTACTCATTTAAAATATACAACTGTCAGACCTTGAAAAGGGACACAGTTAGTTTTAAAACTAATGGAAGAAAGGACTAGGACAGAGATTAGAAGAATAATAAAATAATTATTTCAAAGGCTTAAATGCACAATACAAAAATCATATACTCAAGATAATTTGCTCCTAGCACATTAAAACCCATGGACATCAAGTTTATGGCAGTAAAATGTTACTAAAGAAATTTAGAAAATTATGAAAAAAATATTAAAAAATAATCTAGAGGACAATATTTTACATACTTTAATGTAACACATTTATATCAATATTGAGCCTTTCAAGTAAAAGGATGGTATATAAAAGAAATGTCTTTAAATTGAGATCTCCGTATACCCATAATATATCCCAGAACAAATGATAAAAAGGAACCCAGAATGACACATTGCAAATAGCTATGACATTTCTAATAACTTTAGAGAGATAACTGATCTGTCAGTGATGATCAGAAGATAGAAATTTTCTATCAGGAGGTAGAAATTGTTCTAGCTTCTTTTTCACCGGGCATTTTTAAAATTCTGTCACCTTAGAACTGTTTTTCTCTTAGTTAGAATACAATAGTATGTGTTTGTACTCACCCACTATAGATTTTACTTTTTTAATCAGTTAACTTCCAAAATAAATGATGTTCCAATCTTTGATGGTCTATAACAGTCCTATTTCTTTTTTTTTTAATGTTTATTTATTTATTTTGAGAGAGAGAGCCAGGGGAGGGGCAGATAGAGAGGAGAGCGAGAAAATCCCAAGCAAGCTCCACATGGTCAACATGGCACCCAACTTGGGGCTCGATCCCACAAACCATGAGATCATGACCTGAGCCAAAATCAAGAATCATAGATAAGTAAATGACTGAGCCACGCAGGTTCCCCTAACAGTCCTATTTCTGAGGTAATTTCCCTGATCTCAGATTTTATTGTGTTTTTGTTGTTTTAGTTTGGGTTTTGAGTTTTGGGAATTTTGTTTCATTTTTGCTGTAGGTTGTATTAAAAGCATTATAATTACTAATAAGGGAAAAAAAACACTTTCTGTCTTCCAACTCAATTTTGAGGCTATTGGTATCTGTTGTTTGCCTGGATGCCAGCTAGAAGACACTGATCTGAACCCCTGCCATGGGGAAACCTCAACAGCAAAGTTAAGTGAGCTCACCTTGTGAGAATGGCTCCTGTAGAACTCCAGCTTGCAGCAAACTTAATCCGGAGACAATAGCACCTGGGAGCACCTGGGCAATGAGAGGTAACTGAAAGTTGTTATTACAACTACCATTGAGGAAGAAGAAATTTTCCTCTGTCTAAGATTTTTATAGTTGGACTAAGAATCAAATTGACATGAGACAGATTAATAAGAGAAAATCAGATTTAATTTCTGACATATGGGAAGTCTACACAGACATGAAATCCCACAGACAGTCATGTAAAATGAAGTATATATGTCATTCTAAATAAGGAGAAGTGAGTACAGGTCTGGGACTTCAAAGGGAAGGGATGAAATTCACAGGAAGATAAAAAAAAGTCAGTGTTTAGTAAATGTTTTCTGGGACACTCAATCAATGGGACTTAGAGAGGAATTTTAACAGACTTTGAAACTTCCTCCTTGTCTATAATGTAGTTATCTGGTGCTCTATCTAAATTCTTTTTAGGCAATAGGTTGGTGGGGGGGGGAGGTCAAAGATAGGGAAGGTCATCATAATCTCCATGCTGAAGTAACCCATCTTGGGGTGGCCTGTCTTTGGCCTCTGTACAACACAGCATGTTTATTGCTTGGTATGAAATGATATATAAATAAATACATATTTGCCAATTTCTAAGTACATTATCTTTGGATATGACATGACCATTGTACTTACAGGTAGAGGACTAGGTTTTTTTTACCTAGATTTTTAGAAAACCAAAACACAGTTAATCTTAGGTGTAAATACAGTTTAATAAAGATGTTTCTTTTCCTTTAGAAAAGTTTTGCTCTGATAAGTAAAAATAAATGCTCCTTACATAATTGTAAGATTATTTTCACAAATAAATAGATGATGTTGATTATTATGCAGGTGCTTCTCAATTGTCAGCTCATAAAAAATCTAAAATATTGGCTTGGGTAATCAAGGCCAGGTACAATTAGGACCCTGGTATTAGCCTGCATTTTTTTTTTTTCTGCAGCACCTATCACATTTCATAATACTCTACCTACTTATGTTGTTAATTGCCTCTTCTCAAAAGGTAATCCTAAAGGTCAAGTTTTCACATCTGTATTCTTTATTGTGGCATTCATAGCTCCTTAAGCAGTGCCTGCTTGGGGGAGGAGAAGGAAAAGATTGAAGATGGCAGTGTAGGAGGATGCTGGGCTCATCTTGTCCTGCTGATTGCTTAGATTCCACCGGCATCTGCCTAAATAACCCGAAAAACGCCAGAAGACTAGCAGAGTGGACTCTCCGGAGCCAAGCAGTAGACAAGAGGCCGACAGAGGAGGGTAGGAAGGGCGGAGAGGCGGTTCATGCTACACAGACTGGCCGGAAGGAGCCAGGGCGGTGGAGGGGCAGTCCACCTGACAAGGCAGAGCCCTCAAAGTCTGGCTTGCAAAAGTGGAGGGGCAGGACTCCATGAGTTCTGACAGCCAGCAGGACTGAACATCTGGAATGTTAAAAGTCAACAGCTCTGCTCTCAGAGAGCAGGGAGGGTGAGAGGACACTGGGAGGGACAGTTGTTGAGTTCCTCAAGACAGAGCTCAGCTCAGCAGGGGAACAAATATGCTGGCAAGTGCCATTTCCCTCTTCCATCCCCCAGCCAAAATTCCAAAGGGAACCAGTTCCAGTCACCGAACTTGCACCATGCAAATGCGCAATGCTGTGCTTCTGTGGATCCATCCCTCCCATGGGCCTGCCTCCCTCCCAGTGCTGCAGGGTCCCTCCAGCAGGGGATCACTCATGGCAAAGCAAGCTAAGCCTGCAACTCCCGCCCCTGTGCACCTTGCAGATCCACCCCAGCTAATACACCAGATCCCATCGAAGCAGCACCACAAGCCTGGCAGTGTGCAAGCAGCCCAGACAGGGGCCACACCACTCCAGAGTGAGTCCTGCCCATGGGAGAGGGGAAGATAAGGTACACACCAGTCTGACTGTGGCCCCAGCGATGGGCTGGGGTCAGAGAGCAGGTCTGACTGTGGCCCCGCCCGCCAACACAAGTTACTCTGGACAGCACAGGGGAAGTGCCCTTCAGTTTAGAGCTATTGCAGGGACTATCCAAAAGGATGAAACAGAAGAATTCTCCTCAAAAGAAACTCCAGGAAGTAGCGACAGCTAATGAATTGATCAAAAATGATTTAGGCAATATAATGGAAGAAGAATTTAGAATAATACTCATAAAATTAATCACTGGGCTTGAAAAAAGCATAGAGGATGGCAAAGAATCTATTGCTACAGAGATCAAGGGACGAAGAAATAGTCATGAGGAGCTAAAAAGTGCTATAAACGGTGTGCAAAATAAAATGGAGTCTGCCATAGCATGGAATGAAGAGGCAGAGGAGAGAATGGGTGAATTAGAAGATAAAATTATAGAAATAGAGGAAGCTGAGAAAAAGAGATAAAAAAAGTCCAGGAGTATGAGGGGAGAATTAGGGAACTAAGTGATGCAATCAAATGGAACAATATCCATATCATAGGAATTCCAGAAGAAGAAGAGAGAAAAGGCCAAAGGTGTATCTGAACAAATCATAGCTAAGAACTTCCCTGATCTCGGGAAGGAAAAAGGCATTGAAATCCAAGAGGCACAGAGAACTCCCTTCTGACGTAATTTGAACTGATCTTCTGTACAACATATCATAGTGAAACTGGCAAAATACAATGATAAAGAGAAAATTCTGAAAGCAGCTAGGGATAAACAGGCTCTGACTTACAAAGGGAGACACCTAAGAATAGTAGCAGACTCATCTACTGAAACTTGGCAGGCCAGAAAGGAATGGCAGGAAATCTTCAATGTGATGAACAGAAAAAATATGCAGCCGAGAATCCTTTATCCAGCAAGTCTGTCATTCAGAATAGAAGGAGAGATAAAGGTCTTCCCAAACAAACAAAAACTGAAGGAATTCATCACCACTAAACCAGGCCTACAAGAGATCCTAAGGGGGATTCTGTGAGTGAAATGTTGCAAGGACCACAAAGTACCAGAGACATCACTACAAGCATGAAACCAACAGACATCACAATGACTCTAAACCCATATCTTTCTATAATAACACTGAATGTAAATGGACTGAATGCTCCAACCAAAAGACAGAGGGTATCAGAATGGATAAAAAAAACAAGATCCATCTATTTGCTGTCTACAAGAAACTCATTTTAGACCTGAGGACACCTTCAGATTGAAAGTGAGGATTGGAGAACTATACATTATGCTACTGGAAGTCAAAAGAAAGCTGGAGTAGCCATACTTATATCAGACAAGCTACACTTTAAATTAAAGGCTGTAACAAGAGATGAAGAAGGGCATTATATAATAATTACAGGTCTACCAATCAAGAAGAACTAACAATTATTAATGTCTATGCGCCAAATACAGAAGCCCCCAAATAAAAAACAATTAATCACAAACATAAGCAACCTTATTGATAAGAATGTGGTAACTACAGGGGACTTTAATGCCCCCACTTACAGCAATGGAAAGATCATCTAGACACAGGATCAATAAAGAAACAAGGGCTCTGAATGATACATTAGATCAGATGGCCTTGACAGATATATTTAGAACTCTGCATACCAAAGGAACAGAATATACTTTCTTCTCAAGTGCACATGGAACATTCTCCGAGACAGATCACATATTGGGTCATAAAAAAGCCTTTAATAAGTATAAAAGAATTGAAATCATACCATGCACATTTTCAGACCACAATGCTATGAAACTTGAAATCAACCACAGGAAAAAGTCTGGAAAACCTCCAAAAGCATGGAGGTTAAAGAATACCCTACTAAAGAATGAATGGGTCAACCAGGCAATTAGAGAAGAAATTTAAAAACATATGGAAACAAATGAAAATGAAAATACAACCATCCAAATGCTTTGGGATGCAGCGAAGGCAGTCCTGAGTGGAAAATACATTGCAGTCCAGGCCTATCTCAAGAAACAAGAAAAATCCCAAATACAAAATCTAACAGTACACCTAAAGGAAATAGGAGCAGAAATGCAAAGACACCCCAAACCCAGCAGAAGAAGAGAAATAATAAAGATCAGAGCAGAAATAAACAATATAGAATCTAAAAAAAAAAAAAAACCTGTAGACCAGATCAATGAAACGAGAGTTGGTTTTTTGAAAAAATAAACAAAATTGATAAACCTCTACCTAGGCTTCTCAAAAAGAAAAGGGAGATGACCCAAATAGATAAAATCATGAATGAAAATGGAATTATGATAACCAATGCCTCAGAAATACAAGCTATTATCAGGGAATACTATGAAAAATTATATGCCAACAAATTGGACAACCTGGAAGAAATGGACAAATTCCTAAGCACCCACACACGTCCAAAACTCAAACAGGAAGAAATAGAAAACTTGAACAGACCCATAACCAGTGAAGAAATTGAAATAGTTATGAAAAATCTCCCAACAAATAAGAGTCCAGGACCAGATGGCTTCCCAGGGTAATTCTACCAGACATTTAAAGCAGAGATAATACCTACCCTCTCAAGCTGTTCCAAAAAATAGAAAGAGAAGGAAAACTTCCAGACTCATTCTATGAAGCCAGAATTACTTTGATTCCTAAACCAGACAGAGACCCAGTAAAAAAAGAGAACTACAGGCCAATATCCCTGATGAATATGGATGCAATAATTCTCAATAAGATACTAGCAAATCGAATTCAACAGCATATAAAAAGAATTATACACCATGATCAAGTGGGATTCATTCCTGGGATGCAGGGCTCGTTCAACATTTGCAAATCAATCAATGTGATACATCACATTAATAAAAGAAAGATAAGAACCATATGATTCTGTCAATCGATGCAGAAAAGGCCTTTGACAAAATCCAGCATACTTCTTAATAAAAACCCTCGAGAAAGTCGGGATAGAATGAACATACTTAAACATCATAAAAGCCATTTATGAAAATCCCACAGCTAATATCATCCTCAACGGGGAAAAACAGAGCTTTCCCCCTGAGATCAGGAACACGACAGGGATGCCCACTCTCACCGCTGTTGTTTGACATAGTGTTGGAAGTGCTAGCATCAGCAATCAGACAACAAAAGGAAATCAAAGGCATCAAAACTGGCAAAGATGAAGTCAAGCTTTCACTTTCTGAAGATGACATGATATTATACATGGAAAACCCGATAGACTCCACCAAAAGTCTGCTAGAACTGATACATGCATTCAGCAGTTGCAAGATACAAAATTAATGTACCGAGATCAGTTGCATTCTTATACACTAATAATGAAGCAACATAAAGACAAAGAAAGAAACTGATCCCATTCACAATTGTACCAAAAATCATAAAATACCTAGGAATAAACCTAACCAAAGATGTAAAAGATCTGTATGCTGAAAACTATAGAAAGCTTATGAAGGAAATTGAAGAAGATACAAAGAAATGGAAAAACATTCCATGCTCATGGATTGGAAGAATAAATATTGTTAAAATGTCAATACTACCCAAAGCTATCTACACATTCAATGCAATCCCAATCAAAATTGCACCAGCATTCTTCTCAAAGCAAGAACAAGCAATCCTAAAATTTGTATGGAACCACAGAAGACCATGAATAGCGAAAGTAATATTGAAGAAGACCAAAGCAGGAGGCATCACAATCCCAGGCCTTAGCCTCTACTACAAAGCTGTAATCATGAAGACAGCATGGTATTGGCACAAAAACAGACACATAAACCATGGAATAGAATAGAAACCCCAGAATCCGACCCACAAAAGTATGGCCAACTAATCTTTGACCAAGCAGGAAAGAATATCCAATGGAAAAAAGACAGTCTCTTTAACAAATGGTGCTGGGAGAACAGGACAGCAACCTGCAGAAGGATGAAACTAGACCACTTTCTTACACCATTCACAAAAACAAACTCAAAATGGATAAAGGACCTGAATGTGAGATAGGAAACCATCAAAACCCTAGAGGAGAAAGCAGGGAAAAACTTCTCTGACCTCAGCCGCAGCAATTTCTTACTTGACACATCCCCAAAGGCAAGGGAATTAAAAGCAAAAAGAACTATTGGGATCTCATGAAGACAAAAAGCTTCTGCACAGCAAAGGAAACAATCAACAAAACTAAGAGGCAACCGATGGAATGGGAAAAGATATTTGCAAATGACATATCGGATAAAGGGCTAGTATCCAAAATCTATAAAGAACTCACCAAACTCCACACCTGAAAACAAATAATCCAGTGAAGAAATGGGCAGAAGACATGAATAGATGTTGTTTTAAAGAAGACATCCAGATGGCCAACAGGCACATGAAAAGATGTTGAACGTCACTCCTCATCAGGGAAATACAAATCAAAACCACACTGAGATACTACCTCACACTGGTCAGAGTGGCTAAAAAGAACAAATCAGGAGACTATAGATGCTGCAGAGGATGCGGAGAAATGGGAACCCTCTTGCACTGTTGGTGGGAATGCAAACTGGGGCAGCCTGTGCAGCCTCTCTGGAAACAGTGTGGAGGTTCCTCAAAAAATTAAAAATAGATCTACCCTATGACCCAGCAATAGCACTGCTAGGAATTTATCCACAGGATACAGGAGTGCTGATGCGTGGGGCACTTGTACCCCAATGTTTATAGCAGCACTTTCAACAATAGCCAAATTATGGAAAGAGCCTAAATGTCCATCAACTGATGAATGGATAAAGAAATTGTGGTTTATATATACAATGGAATACTATTTGGCAATGAGAAAGAATGAAATATGGCCTTTTGTAGCAACGTGGATGGAACTGGAGAGTGTTATGCTAAGTGAAATAAGTCATACAGAGAAAGACAGATACCATATGTTTTCACTCTTATGTGGATCCTGAGAAACTTAACAGCAGACCATGAGGGAGGGAAAAGGAAAACAAAAAGTTAGAGAGGGATGGAGCCAAACCATAAGAGACTCTAAAAACTGAGAATAAACTGAGGGTTGATGGGGGGTGGGAGGGAAGGGAAAGTGGGCATTGAGGAGGGCACCTGTTGGGATGAGCACTGGGTAATGTATGCAAACCAATTTGACAATAAATTTCATATTAAAAAAAATCAGTGCCTGCTTCATAAATATTTGTTGAAGGAATATTTAAAAGAATGTCTTAGGTGATATGAAGACTTTTTATAAATATATCTAGATCATAACTAGGAAAAGTTCTTACGTGATCCAAAAAATCTTTCTAGTTACCTTCTGACTCCATGTTTTTTACACAGTGAAATTAAGAATTCCAAATTGCTCCTTCTGGCATTTATCCTTATTTTGTCATAGACTAGCATTTGTGTTGTGCTCCCTAGAAATTTTAAACAGCACATAACAAATAAAAATCATGGAAACAGTATGTATGGAGATATCTGTTGCATAACAACCAATATTCCTCCTCATTACAGATCTTTCATACATGCTGGGAAGCCAAATGTCAGTATCTGACAAATTGTTGAATGTAGCAATGTGCATCTTTCCTAAGGTTTGGAAGTCAGCCTCCATACCCATGATGAAGCTTTAATTGTGGAGGTATTAGTATTCATAGGTACGTCAAGAAAAGACCGCTTTGTCATTGTGCCTATCTATTAAATTTTATATTGCTTCAATTCATCGAAACATATTTTTAAAAGCTTTTGAATTAAATAGACTTTGATCTGATATCGAAATCTCAAAATTTTGATCGTCTAGTTTTATAAGTTTAAAAATATGGAATACAAGTCAGGTACCATCCATTTACTTATTTCTTTAGATCTAAGCATGGCAGATAAACGAAATATATAACAAAATTGTTTTGAAGACCACTGGGATGTTCAGGAATTTTTTTCTAAAAATTCTATATATGTAATTATAGTATATAATATATATATATGTAGTATATACATAGTATATATGTAATTTAGTTCTAAAAAACCTATACATAGTTATATTTAAGGCAATTAATTTTATTTAAAAATATAGCCATGGTCAACTAAGAATTGTGAAGTTTTCTATAGCATGTTTCTTATCTTGTAAAAACTTAAATTAATGAACAAGATGTCTAGTTAATGTCTAGTTAATCTTGCATGTCAAAATTTATTGACAAGAGAATGTTTTAGATGCATATCTAATACTTCAGGAGGCTTTATAGTCAAGGATTTTTTTTTACTGTATACACAAACAAATACCATTTATTGCCCTACAATACGCTAACATTTACTTTCTTGTAAAATAAATCATGCACAACACATTTTTAAATATGATCCCTAATAACAAAGTTTGACAGGGTGTTTGTTTTTAATCTTTCATGGGAGGTTTAACTCCAATCTGAAATGCTATTTACATTCAGCAGTACAATCAATTCTATCACATTCTATTTTACTGGAAACAGTTTCATTGAAATGTGCTAGTGTAAATGGGTTTCAAGATGTTTATTAAATATCTCATAAGCCTCTCGGCAGTACTAGACTGTAATATAGTTTTAAAACATTTCAAAGCTGTGGGTCTACATAACATAAAGTAAAATATTTGTAATTATGGTGAAATCTCACAGAGTTAGACACTTCATTCAAAATTCCTAATAATTTAAACCCATTGCTATGATGTCTGATTTCTTCTGGCTTCTGAGTAATTTAATGAGGAAAAACAAGCAAACAAACAAAAAACTTTTAAGGCAGAAGCAATTTACACATTTAGAATCCCTGACATTGTATTTTGAATACAAATTCCTCACTATAGAATTGTTAATACAGTTGTTTATCATTGGAAGGGCTAATTGACATCACTATTACTAAAGAAGTTGAGTTAGAGGCTGTCATATATAAAGCTAACATCTAACTGAGTGATTAAGTATTTTAACAGAACAGTTCTTAACATTCCAAGAGATCTAAAACTCATAGCTCATACCCAAATATAAAGGCATTTGCTTTCAATACTTAAAATTATATTTACAGCTTATGAAATAATTAATACTGGATTTGTTTTAGTATTCAATAAATTTATATTATACAGTTAAAATAAAACTCACGTGTTGCATTGTATCAGTGCCCCACTGTTGCTATAAGAAATTATTAGAAACTTAGTGGCTTATCACAACACAAAGTTATTCTCGCTCTTACAGTTCTGGATGTCAGAAGTCCAAAATGAGTCTTTTAGAGCTTCCATCAAGGTGTTAGCAGGCTGATTCCTTCTGGAGGCATTAGGGGAGAATCCATTCCTTATTCTTTCAGCTTCTTTGGTTCCTGGCCTCTTTCACCTTCAAAGCCAGCCATTTCATCATCTGGCCTCTGTTTTCAAAACTCTCACTTTCCTGCCTCCCTCTTTCCCTTGGAAGGACTCTTGTGATTACATTGGGCCCACTTAAATCATCCAAAATAATTTCCTTATCTCAAAACACTTAATCACATCTGCAAAGTGCTTTTACCTGTAAAGTACCATATTCCCAAATTTTACCGACCGGGTCATGGAGCCATTATTCTGCTTGCCACATAAACAAAAGTGAGTTTTCTTTTAATTTTTACCAGCACATCAAAGTTTTTTTTAAAAAAAGGCTTAGCCCTTTTAATTATAGCATTGAACATATTGTTGTATTTTAGGTTAATATCTGCCCTATTTTGATACTGGTTTGTTTTTTTTTTTTTTTTTTTTCACAAACAGTTCTATTTCCTTCTGGTCATTTCAGTTAATATAAGTGAATATCATCATCCAATTGAAATAGTTATTTTGAACGGATACATGACTTTTAAAATGTTCTTCACTGTTTGTGTGCACCATTTTCATTGTTTTTGTAAGTGTGTAACATTTTTTTGTGAATCATAACCTTTCTCAAGAGAATACGCCTTAATAGTTCAACTGAGACTTCCTTCTCTTTTGAAGCCAATTCACACACTTAGCCCCCACTTCAGTTACCTCTCTCTTGTCATGTGAGGCACGTTTTTAATGGCATAAAAGAAGTCAGGTGTTATTGTTAATTTTAAAGACCTCATGAAAAATTCAGCAATTCTGTACCTTGGGTAGTGATTATTATAAACTTCACCAAAAAATTAAGTGTAGGATCTAGAGATGTTTTTTCAACACAGATATATGACAGCATAATGAACATTTTCCCACTAGAACTGCAAAGAAAAAAAATTTAAAGAAAACAGTTTATTATTGAAGGAGGGGAAAGAAAATGAAGTGGTTTATCACTAAGCACAGTCTTTGTAGACATGCTATTTAAAAAACAGTGGGAATTTTATTGCTGTCCTTGTAAGGAATGGAATGTACCTACTCTCTTCCTCCCTTGACTCTAGTTCAAGCATTATACATGGAAGAATACACAAAGGACAGCCTATAAAATTAGGATGTTTTATTGCTTCCCATGGGTCACTGATTGGAAGGCAGTAGAAGATCCTGTGCCTATGTACCATTGCCTCTATTAGAGAGAAGGAAGACTAGATAAGAAGTAGTGATTCTATTTATTGTTTATGCAAAGAATATTTGGGGTAATTTAGATTTCTATAATTCACATTGCTGAGACCAAACTTGGGCCCATGGAGAAAAAAAAAGGAAGAGAAAAATTTATTCAGAATAAAATTGGGAATCTGCACAAATCCTTCCCACAACTATACTTTTCTACCATTCAAACCATTGTCTGTGAGGAAAAAACTATTCCTAGCTTTTAAATAAGTAGTTCATATGAAAGAAAACTTTATTTTTCAGCCGGCAACATGTTCAAAATCCATTATCCCTGAGATGATACTGCCAAAAATTTTAAGAATGTAGACTTGGTTTATTAACAGAAACATGATAGATGCGGATTATAAATAATGTAAAATGTAAATAAATAATTTAACAAATCAATAATACTCTGTATTGGTCATGCCATATCTGGAATATTGTACTTAGTACTGGACAGCTTTTCAAATCAGTAGGTATAAAGAAGAGGATGAAACCTTTATAGTAAACCTTTGATGGCTCCAGAGTTCTTAACCCTTCAAAAGAAGTAATAAAGTTTCACCTTGGCCCCTGAGGGAAAGTTTCTGTTCAGAAAAACATTTGAACAGTTAGTTATTTGAGTGGGTTATGTTGTAAATAAGCAAATTAATTAATTAAAAATCTATCTTAAATTAGTATAGTTCTTAAGCTGCAATGTGTTTTAACATCAACTGTTTTCTTTCACTTCTACAACTTCCCTAAGAGAGAGACAAAGCAGCAGTTGTTCCCCTATTCTAGATAAGGAAATCAAGCTAAGAGGGATTGAGTAGTTTGTATAAAATCACACAGTAAGTGGTAGTCCATGTCTCAAATATTGACATTCTCTTTATAATTTTGTATTCTATACATGAGACACAGTAGTCTCTTGTGTGATATTATTGTGTGATTTAAATGATACACTATATATATATATATATATATATATATATATATATATATAGACACATAGCATGATATGAGACAGTATAGTGGATTCAAACAGAGACACTGGGGCACCTGGGCGGCTCAATCGGTTAAGCATCCGACTCTTGATTTCAACTCAGGTCATGATCTCATGGTTCGTGGGTTCAAGAACCACATTGGGCTCTGTGCTAACAGCATGAAGCCTGCTTGGGATTCTCTCCCTCTCTCCCCCTCTCTCTGTGCCTCCCCTGCTCAGTCTCTCTCTCTCTCTCTCTCTCTCTCTCTCTCTCTCCTTCCCTCTCTCTCAAATATAAATTCAAAAACTTTAAAATAGAAACAGAGACATTAGACACAAATTGCCTCAATTTACATCACTGTTATACCAACTTCTAGCTGTTTCACCATTTGTGAAATGTGTTAATAATACCACCCATCCTACAGGGTATTTGGAGGAATAGATAAGTTAGTACGTTGTAAAGTGATTTGCTGTAAGATCTTTATCAGTGTTAATGACCATAAAAATTTATTATTGTCTGACACATGAAAGGCACTCAATAAATGTTAACTACATTAGCTCTCCAATATCAGAGTGTTAATCCAGATGATGAATTAATATGTTTGTCATGTTGTAGAAGACATTCTAGAAATGCAGGGATTGGGGGAGAATAGGATTTTTAATAAGCAATCTCCTGAGTTCATTTGTAAATTTCTGTAAATCACTGTGATGTAGGGAATCATATGGAAGTTCTCTCCCAAATCAAATACATTCTTTTCCATAAAGTTATATTCCATATATATCTAATCTATGCCCAAGGTGTAACTGAGTGACTAAATTTGCAAACTGTCCTAGGCTTTGGTAAATAAAAAGATAGTCATAGTTACAATTATATATGCATAATTTCCTGTATCAATTTCAATACCCACCAATTTATAGGAATTTTTATCAAAAGTCTTAATTGCTGGTGAATGGACAATGTAACCTCACTGAAAAGATTTTCCTTATTCAGTTTTTATTTAATATCATTTTTAAGTTTGCAGATTATGTATTCTATACTGGTGAAAGTCAATTCTCCGTATTTGCTTTGATGCTCACAGAGAATAAAATTCACAGAAGAACTAAGTTTACGTATTTCACTACTAAAATCTAAACCAAGGTGAATTAGATGCATTTTTTTCCTCTAGGCACTGGAGCAAAAGCAGACAGTAATTTAGTCACAGTACATCTCCAGAGGAAATTACGATTTGTAAATATGTCATGATCTGAGAAAAGGTGGATCCACTATACATATTTCACAAGTATAACACTGTCTTATGTGTGTACAAATTTATAAACTAGAAACACTGTGTTCTCTGCTGGATTCATTGTCTTATCTATGGTACAAATTTATTCTTTTCAATATTAACTAGAAAATGATTACACTAGGCCAAGGGAGTATAACCATATATTATGAAATAATTCTAATAGTTCATTACCATGTTGGTGTCTTGAATGGTAAGTAAGAAATTTTTCAAATTGGTTTATAATTTTGTCAGAAAAAGGAAATTAATATTTAAGCTAATGTAAAAGAAAAAGATGCCTATAAATTATTGACAATGCAAGATCTCTGTATAAGTTTTACAAATCTATATGATGTATGAAGAAAATGTTTTCCATTTCCAAATTGTTGTTTTGTTTGCTTTGTTCTTTTTTTAAGTGTTTATTTATTTTTGAGATACGGAGTGTGTGCACAAGGAAGAGAGGAGCAGAGAGAGGAAGACAGAGGATCTGAAGTGGGCTCTACGCTGACAGCAGAAAGCCCAAAGCGGGGCTCAAACTCAGAAGCCAGGAGATGGTGACCTGAGCCAGAGTCGGCTGCTTAACTGACTGAGCCACCCAGATTCCCTTCTTTGTTCTGTTCTCTATGGCTAATCCCTTTTTCCTTTTTCTGTTTTTTTTTCCCTCACATTATTCTTCTCAATTTTCTACTGCTTATTTGTTGATTTCTTACACACATGTACATCTAGATTGATTTCCATTTTGTAGAACTTTATGTGAAGTTTATACTATATAACCTCTTTTTACCTGATGTCTTCTGATTTACGTGATTTTAAGATCCATTCATGTTATTATGTATATCAGCAGTTGGTTGCATTTTATGACTGAGTAGTACTTTGTTATAAGGATTTACCATATCTTTATATATGTACCAGTTGTAAATATTTGGGTTGCTCCCAGTTTGGAATATTATAAATAAAGCTGCTATAAATATTGGTGTATAAATGCTTAGGCAGATACATATTTTGTTTTGTTTTGATAAATGCTTTGAAGTAGAATGAAGTGAGTTATATTGTAGGTATATGTTGAATTTGACTAGACACTACTAAACTGTTCTTCAAAATAGTTGTACCATTTACAACCCAATCAACAATGTATGAGAATTTCAGGTTTCTACATTCTTACCATCTCTGAGTATTATCAATCTTCTTAGTTTTGGCCATCTAATGGGTATGTATCTAATTGTGGTTTATTTTGAATTTCCACAATGATTAATGATTTGAGTACAATGGCCATTCATAAATCTTCTTGAAGTCTTTTCTCAAATCCTTTCTCATTTTTAATTGGTTTATTATTTTCTTACTGTTGAGTTGAGAACATTCTTTATATATTGTGGATAAAAGTTCTTTCTCTAAGAGAAGTGTTGTGAATATCTTTATCCAGCCTGTGGCTCACTTTATTTTTTAATCATTTCTTTCAAAGAAAAATTGTTTTAATTTGCATGAAGTCCAGTTTATGTATATTTTTTTCTTTCATAGATTATCTTTTCGTATTCTAGCTAAGGAATCTTTGCCTATCCCAAGGTCACACAGGTATTCTCTCATGTTTTCTTCTAGAAGTTTTGTATCTTTGCCTTTTACATTTAAACATGTGATCCATTTTAAGTTAATTATTTTATGGCAGTGTGAAGTAAGATTGATCTTTATTATTTCCATAGTGATATCCTATTGTTCCAGTACTATTTCCCAAAGAGTAGTGTTCTCACTGAACAGTCTTATTTGTTATAAATCAATGACAATATATATAATAGGAGTCTAATCTAATTCTGGACTTTTTCATACTTGTAAATGTTATTTATAAATATTTGCATTCTAAATATTTAGAAATATTTATATATTTAGAAGTTATATATTTTGAAACATGTATATTTAATATGTGTATATATATACATATATATATATTCTTCTGCCAATACCAACAAAATCTAGCAAGCAATAACATAAGGTTCACAATCTCCATCAACAATAAAAAATTACTGGGCATGCAAATAAAGGAAATATGAAAAATTAATCAATACAAACAAAGCCATAAATACATAGATAATTAAATTTGAAGATAAGGATGTTAAATACGTAATATAAATACTCTCATTCTGATAAAGGAAGTAAGGAAAACAAGATCATGATGAAGTGATAAATGATACAAAAAATAGTACTTCTAGAGATAAAAATACAATGTAGTAAGTTAAATGGGATTAGCAGCAGATCAAACGGTGCAGAAGAAAATATGTTTGAACTTGAAGATATAATAATCAAAAATATCCAAATTGGAGCACTAAAATAAAAACAATTTTTTTAATGAACAGAGCATTTGGAAAATAACTACTGATCTAATAGCTACTGGAATAATTTTATTAGAGTCTCAGAAGAGAGGAGTGGGAAGGATGAAAAAAAATGCTAAGACTTTATAGCTGAAATTTTTTCTAATTTGATCAAAAATATAATTAATAAGCTCAACAAACACCAATCAGGATAATAATAAAAATGCCAAGGCATATTATAATCAAATTGTTAAAGACAAATAAAAATGGATGCATTAAGTGCAAAAGAACGAATACAAACACAACAGCCTTATTGTCAGAAACAATGCAAGCCTGACAATAATGGAGAGACATCTTCAAAGCAATTGAAGAAAAAGATTTGTCAACCTATAACTTTCTTTAGTGAAAATATATTTCAATAATGAAGGAAAAAGAATTTCTCAAGTAAAAAAATTTACACATTTTATCTCTATCAGAACTAAAATACAAGAAAATCTAAAAGTGACCAGAAGGAAATTGATACCAGATGGAAATTGGGAGCTACACATAGGAATGAAGAGCACCAGGAATGATAAACATGTATATTTTCCAACAACAATGGTGCAAAGCTAATGATCAATAATAAAACAAAGCTGGAAAATCTACAATGTAAATATTAAATATTTAATATGTAAATATTAAACAACACACTTCTGCATAAGCAATGGACCAAATAAGAAATCAAATGGGAAATCAAAATATGTCTCAAAACAAAAGAAAAAGAAAATACAAAATTCCAAAACCTATGAGATGCAGCAAAGCAGACATCAGAATGAAATTCATGCTATAAATGCTTGTATTAAGAAACAAAAGTTCAAATAAACAACATTATAACAGAAGGGACTAGAAAAAGAAGAAACTTAGCTTAAATTTAGTAGAAGAAAGAACTAACAAAGAAAAATCAGAAATAAAATAGAGACCAGAATAAACAATAATATAACATTGAAAGTAATGAACAGTTTTTTTAAAAAAAATGGCAATGCTCTAACTATATTAACTAGGAAAAAAAGAGAGAGGATTCAAAATGGAATGAGAAATGGAGGAGAAAACAATAAAACAGATAACCACAGAAATACACCGTGTGATAGCAGATTACTATAAACAATTATATAATAACAAGTCAGACAATCTAGAAAAAAAAAAAACAACAGATAACTCCTAAACACACACACACAAGTTACCAAGATTTAATGCTAAAATCTTATATCCAAGAAGTAAGAAATCTTCTTAAATCAATAACAAGAATAGCTGAATTGGGAATTAAAAATATCCCAGCAGAGAAAAGCCCAAGACCACACAGCTTCATTGGTGAATTCTACCAAACATTAAAAAAATAATAATAATTCATAACAATCTTTATCAAAATCTTACAAATAATGGAATAGTGGGAACACATTCAAAATTATTCAATGAGGCTAGTACTACCCTGATACCAAAGCAGGATAAAAACAATACAAGACAAAAAAGTCCAATATAAGTATTGTTACTCCAACATTCTTTTGACACCCATTGGCTTGATAATGTTTCTCCACCACCTCACTTTCAATCTGCAGGTATATTTAGGTGTAAAATGAGTCTCTTGTAGGCAGCATATAGATGGGTCATATTGTTTTGTCCATCTTGACACCTTATGTCTTTTGATTGGAGTATTTAGTCCATTTATATTCAAAGTAACTATTAATAGATACGTATTTATTGCCATTTTATTACTTATTTTGTCATTTGTTTCTGGAAATTTTCTCTGATCCTTTCTTGTCTTTGTCACTTTTGGTCTCTCCTTTACAGTTCCTTTTAATATTCTTGCAGGGCTTGATTAGTGGTCATGAACTCCTTTAGTTTATATTTGTCTAAGAAATGTTTTATCTCTCCTTCTATTCTGAATGATAGTCTTGCTGGACAGAGTATTCCTGGCTGCAGATTTTTGCCATTTAGCACTTTGATTATATCATGCCAGTCTCTTCTGTTTTGCCAAGCTTCTGTTGAGAAATCTTCAACTAGCCTTATGGGCTTTCCCTTGTAAGTTAATGACTTTTTTAAAATTAATTTATTTATTTTGAAAGAGAGAGAGAGCATGAGCAGGGGAAGGGGAAGGGCAGAGAGAGAGGGAGAGAGAATCCCAAGTAGGCTCCATACTATTAGCACAAACCCCAATGCAGGGCTCAAATTCAAACTGCAAGATCAAGACCTGAACTGAAACCAAGAGTTGGACGCTTAACTGACTGAGCCACCTAGGTGCCCCAGTTAATGATTTCTTTTGTCTTTCTGCTTTTAAGATATTTTTTCTTTATCACAATATTTTTCAAATTTAATTACAATATATCTAGGTGTTGGCCTGCTTTTGTTGATTTTGATGCCAGTTCTCTGTGTCTCTTCGATCTGGATGTCTGTTTCCTTCCCCGGATTAGGGTAGTTTTCAGCTATTATTTCTTTAAATAAATTCTCTTCTTTCTCTCCGTTGTTCAGCTTCACTATTTTCCATTATTTTGTCTTCTAAGTCACTAATTTGTTCCTCTGCTTCTTCCAGCCTGCTCCTTATATCAAGTCTATTTCTAATCTCATTTATGGTACTCTTCATCTCTGATCCTTTTTTAACTCTTTTATCTCTGTGGTAAGGGTCTCACTGATGTCCTCTATTCTTTTGTCAAACCCAGTGAGTATCCTTATGACTGTTGCTTTAAATTCTCCATCAGGCATATTACTTATATCTGTTTCACTTAGATCTCTGGTTATGACCTTATCTTCCTCTTTCATTTGGGATAAATTACTCCATTTTGGCATTTTGTCTAACTCTCTGCCTTCTTCTGTGTTTAAGAACAGCCAGTTAAGTCTCCAGCTGCTAAAAGTAATGGCCTTATGAAGAAGAGGTCACAAAGTGCCCAGGGCCTGGTACTTCAGGGAGTGTCTCCAGTGTGTGCTATGTGCGCTATGCTATTGTGTTCTGGCTGCTTTGTCCTTCAGGCAGTCATCTACCGAGGCCCTCCTTGACTGCTGTGGGCAGTGTTTGGTCCCTGGCCTGAACGTGGCAAGAGTTTTAATTAGTGTGCTCTGGTCTGCTTATGAAATGAGACCTGGCACCAGTCTTCTTAAATTTGTAATATTTGTTATGCCCCTTATTATGTCAGTTAACCAAGGGGATTCTTCTGTGTGTTCTTGAAGAAAAAGTGCATTCCATTTTTCTTAAATGGAATGTTTTATATATATCTTTTAGAACTATGTACTGTGAAGTGTGCTTCAAGTAAAAAAAAAAATGTTCTTGTTGAAAATAAAATAAATTTAACTGAAGGGCACCTGGGTGGCTCAGTAGGTTAAACCTCTGACCTCAGCTCAGGTCATGATCTCACAGTTTGTGAGTTCAAGTCCTGCATCAGGCTCTGTGCTGACACCTCAGAGCCTGGAGCCTTCTTCTGGTTCTGTGTCTCCCTCTCTCTGCCCCTCCCCTGCTCACACTCTGTCTTTCTCTCCCTCTCTCAAAAATGAATAAAAACATTTTAAAAAATTAAAAAAAAAACTTTAACTGAGGGTACTCATTTATTTTTTTGTATTGATTTATTTTTGTGAGAGAGCATGAGTGGGGGGAGGGGCAGAGAGAGAGTGGGGCAGCAGATTCAAAGTGGGATCTGAGCTGACAGCAGCAAGCCTGATGTGGGGCTCAAACTCAAGAATAGTAAGAACATGACCTGAGCCGAAATCGAACACTCAACCATCTGAGCTATCCAGGGGCCCTGAGGGTACCCATTTAAAATAAAACATATCAGAGGGAAGGTGGGGAGGATGGATGAAATAAGTGAAGGGGATTAAGAATATACTTTTCACCAGGAGCACTGAGTAATGATGTATCGGATTGCTGAATCACTGTATTGTACACCGGAAAGTAATATAACACTATTCGTTAGCTATACTGGAATTGAAATTAAAAACTTAATTTAAAAAATGATAAACATGTTGGTAAATATAAATCAAAGTTTTTCTTTTTTTTTAATCTCTTTAAAGAGAACTGACCATCAAGTCATTTTAGTAGTTGGCAGGAGGTCCTAGTATCTTTCCACATGGATCTGTCTGGGAGATTGCTTGACTGTCCTCACAACATGACAGCCAGTTTCCCTCAGAGTGAGTGATCCAAGAGGTAATGAGAAGAGGGAGCTGTAATGCCTCTTATGACCTCCAAAAGTCATGTATACCTTCACTTTTAGCACATTCTAGTCATTGGATGTGAGTCACAAAGTCCACACTCCAGATGAAGAGAAGGTTTTAAAGGAGGAGTGTCAAAGAATTTGGGGACAAGTTTAAAGACCATAGGTATGTCGTATGTTAAGCAAGCGAAAATAATAAATATTATTTTTATCACACAGAATTCAAGGTATCCATTTTTGTCAAAAGAAAACTACTTTGCCTTTAAGAAATTATCTTTCACTCATCAGCTAAATACGGTGGGAGTGTCAGCCCCCCAACCAGCCCTCCAGTCCCTCCCTAACCCAGAGCACAAGCATGTGATCCAGAGGCCCGTGAACAATATCAAAACAACACCCTTGTTTTTGTGCATTCAGTATCTGTTTTTCCTGGTGAAGTATTCCTCCATCTCAAGACATACAAAGATCAGTTTGAGAGCAGGGACAAAAATACTGCTGGGTAATCACAGACTTCTGTGCATCTTGTTAGACACGGGTCTACTAGAGTGAAGTAGTAAAGAAAATGGATTCTGACTGAGATCCCTTTGGGTTGGGAACCTGGCCCTGCCACCACAGAGTTATGTGACCTTCTGAAAGTTACTTAAACTTCTCTGTGTTACATTTTCCTCACATCCAAAATTGAGATTAAAAAAATAGTATCTACCCTTCATGGGTTATTATGAATATCAAATGAATTAAGACATATCATAAGCTATGTTATACATTTATATTTACCTTTATATGTATAATTATACTTATTTACATGTAGTCACCGGGAGAATCTGAATCTGTGGCTGCAAACATCCATTTTCCTAGCCATGTAAAAGGAGATCTGTAGAATGAAACCAAAACAAAGATAGAATAAAAATTAAAAGGTGGTGCCAATATCATTGTTTGAGCCCCTGAATCCAGCCGTGCCTGAATCCATAGATGCACTCTGCTGCTTAGAAGGCCAATAAGTTCCCTTCATTTTTGCCTAAGTTAAATTTGCATTTGAAAGAGTCTTGAGAAATAGATTATGTAAAGCTAATAGCACTGTGTTTACCACATATTAAGTTGCCAGGAATGCTGACCTACACTGTCCCTGTAGTACATGTAATTTAAATGGGGAAAAACACTGAATATTGTAATAAGTTTTGAGTGTTGAGTAAGTGGTCATTGTAGTGTCTAGGTAAATGAGCTAAAAGGGAGTTAATTAATTATTAAATTCTGATTTATTGGGTCATAGACTGAGAAGACTTTATCTCTGCCCTGAAACAGCAAGAGCAGTTCCAGATGAAGTGAGGCCTGGGTCAATTGCCAAAAAAAAAAAAAGAAATTAAAAATAATAACTTTTAAAACATATATAAAAAAGGGTACAGACAGTAATAAGTGGATGCTGGTATAGGGAAATTACAAAAATTTTTACCTTCTTTAAAATTTTCCCTAGAAGTAGTATGGCACTTGTGTCTTACCATTTCAAAACTCTAATGAATTATGTGAACCAACTCCCTATCTACCAGCTCCCCAACAATCATATGTCAGCTTTATACCAAAATATTCCTAACATTATTTTGCTGCACAAAAGAAATTTAATTGAATATCTAATAGCTTACATTTAAAGTGCCATTTGTTTTATTATTTATGATGATATGAATTATAACTTTCTATCAAATATGTAGTTATTTGCCCTTTGAAATCGTGTCTGAATATGTATATTGTATATGAGAGTATATAAGCAGATACATACACTCATATAGATAGTCTCTAAGCAAATAATTTTTTTATGTTATATATTCCTTGCTAAAGCATGTTTAAAAAGTGATACAACAGTCAGTCTTTTGATAATTTATTATAAAGAGAAAAAGCTAGCAAAGCAATTTAATAATTACCTTCAATTCAAAACAATAAAAGCATTATTCCCTTTCTGGTGCTCAAAAGGAAATGCAAATGTTCTTTTTAATTCAAATAATGGACATTAAATAACAAGAAAAATAATATGTATGCTATATTTTCTAGACCTAGACAAAAATCACTTATCATAATATTAGTATCAAAATGTTCTTAGTTAAATTTCTAACCAGAAACTGAGAAGTGGTCACAAACATTAACAATGAGGGACATAAAATTTAATTAGACAGGATTTGCAGTGACAATAAGAAATGCCTATGAGTCCATTGCATCTTATTCAAATAAGTCATATGTCATATGACCATAAACGTTGAAATACAAAGTGTTCAACATATCTAAAAAATAAGGGATATTTCAAAATATTGATGTTTGAAATTTGGCAAATAATTGATTTAATTTTTTATTATTTACTGAATTATTCACATTGGCAATGCCCATGCCACAATTGCATCAACATTACCTGTCAAAACTACACACACAATCACATAATATATTGATAGCAGGTTGATTTTGAAATGTAAAATTAGAATTTGCAGATGTAGCCTGGTGCTGGAGTGTCACATTCCCCAGAACTTCATGGAAAATTGAAAACATTTTAACAATTTTTGTGAATTGAGATTACTTGCCGATTTTCACCACATATGCTAATTATTCTTTAAACATTCATGCCAGGGGACATGTTCTACAATTCTAAGCCACATAAGTTAGCAGGTTTATCTTGGCCATAACTGTAAAATTTGGAATTTGGAAAGTATAATGAGCAACAGGGATTTAAAGGGGAGAGAAAGAGAATGACCCCTTTCTTCTGAGCTTGAAGAAGGCATATCATGCAGAAGAGAACGGGAGATGACCACAGTGAGAACTGACTTGTATTCATACCACATGCTAATATTTTAGATTTCACTGCTATTTTCTCTCAGTGCAAATAGTTCACACTCTTGGCTTCATGTCGAGCAACGCACCTGGTAGTAGGAAGAAGATCTTGAGGCAGATGATCTGCTACACTGCTCATAGCACCTGCTCTGTGGGGAAGCTGTGCTCATTTTGAACTCTGCTGTGGATGAGAAGACAGACCAATAACCTGTGGTAAGTTGAAACACACACGAAATTAACCTTGATAGGCCAATAATGGAGAAACCAATCAAAAGACAACATATTAGCCAGTACACTAACTCTGATTGATTTGCCATGCTTTTCTCTAACAAGGCATTTATGGTTCGAGTTAAAGTAACTGGCTTGCTCTCTTTCTTCTAAAATTCACATGGTTATAAAGCTAGTCTCTTTTCAAAAGTATTTTGTATTTTTTCCAAATGTCACTTTGATAGTCTTCTATGAAAATAGAAAAAAATCCTTATGTTTCTTCCTAGTTCTTCATAATCATTTAATCTTTGAATGTCACTATAATCATTATTATTAAAAATAATCATCATATTAATGGTAATAGCCTCCTGATATTGCTGGGGTTTTTTATATTAACATTGTTATTATTTTCTCCCAACATATCCTGGAATAATTATCTTATTCTTTAATAGGCTAACAAATGGGGAATCAGAGTATGATAATAAGATAATAAAGGAATGGCAGTGACCATTTTTCTGTTTTTAATGATACATTAATTGAATTTTTATTTTTTCATGTTTAATTTACTTATTTGGAAGAGCAAGAGAGCATGCAAATGGAAAACCTCATAAGCAATATCTACAGCAAAGCAAGGCAGCAAGGTATCCCTATAAATTTCAAAATATAACTGATTGAGAACCAACACTCAATGACCGTAAGACCCATATTATATCAGCATCTGTACATGAGGAAGCAGAAGAAAGCAATACTTTGACTGATGGAACTAAGAAAAGAAAAACCTCCAAATATGCAACATAACCAAACCACACTGCCATTTGAAAGCAGTAGCTGAAACTGATTGTGTTCTTGCCAAAACCTTTATGAGATGAGTTGAGGGGTCCACAGTAAAATAATCTAAAAAGGCCAGAGCAGTTTGGCCCCTGGGAAATCTCAAAAGTGACCAGTTAGGTCTCCTAAGCTAAGGAGAAACTGCCTGGAGTGAAATAAAAATTGAGCAGAACAATTATAATAGAGATGAAAGAAATAAAAACTTTCAGAGAAAGATGAAGCAGGAAACAAAACCAGGAAGTCTTAGAAAACAAGCTTCTATACTTTTAGTGTTGGATGAAAATAAAAAAAGAAGGAACTGAAAGAAGTTTAGGAACTCTTCCAGAACCAACCATCCTACTAAAGTTCAGAAAAAAATTGGGGCACCGGAGTGGCTCAGTCAATTAAACATCAGACTCTTGATGTGGGTTCAGGTCATGATCTCACAATTCATGAGAGTGAGCCGCGTCAGGATCTGTGCTAACAGCATGAAGCCTGCTTGAGATTCTTTTTCTCCCTCTCTCTCTGCCCCTCACCTGCTCACATTCTCTGTCTCTCAAAATAAACAAACAAATAAATAAATAAATAAATAAACAAACAAACATTTTAAAAAATAAATAAAGTTCAGAAAAAAATAATTTCACATCAAATTAAGAAGCAAGAAGTATCGGGATGCCTGGGTGGCTCAGTTGGTTAAGCCTCCAACTTCAGCTCAGGTCATGATCTCACTGTTGGTGAATTCAAGCCCCGCATTGGACTCTGTGCTGACAGCTCAGATCCTGGAGGCTGCTTCGGATTCTGTGTCTCCCTCTCGATCTGCCCCTCCCATGATGATGCTTTCCAAAAAGTGATACTTAATAAAAGGATATCTAAGTCTGTCCCCTAACTTTCTATAACATGGAAATAAGGACAGTATTATATCTAGTGTTTGATCTTTAATGTGAAGATTACATAGAGGGCAATTTTATATTTAGGTCTTTTTTAACCAATAATAAAAAACACTAAAATTTGCCCCAAAACTTAGGTTTTCACTGTGAGATTACTAGTTTATACTTTCTTTTCATAAAAGCAGGATTTCCTTTACATTTTTTTCCTCTGAAAATAAGATTTTTCTATTTAAATAAAATTAAAATTATCTATGTTCCAAGTTTAGAAATTACTTATCAGAATAAATGGAGTCCAGAATTTGGTCGTAAGCAATTACCTTATGTATTAGGTATATGTACCAAGTCAAGATGTAGAAATAAAGGGCAAAACTTCAAATGGGAAATCTGAATTTCTACCAGAAAGATGAGACAAGAGTACCTTTCTTTGCCTTAGTTTCTTCGCCAGAAAATGTTTTTCTTAAACTATGGGGTTAACATATCCTATAGGCTTACATTAAACAAAAATGTATATCAAGCATAAAAGAGTGACAGATGTATTTAAACAAAAGGAATAATTTAAAATTTCACACCATTTTTTCATTTCCTTTTTAATATTTGAAATAAAAATGAAAAGAGGGAAGACTTTATAATTATTCTTTTGTTCAATACCTTTCTTAGCATATGTTAATTATTCTTTTCACAAAAATCTACTTATATTCTGATTAAAATTCCATTATTGTCATGTATGTCAGAACAGGCCATAATAATAAACCTTGTTCTTTTCTAGTATATACATATTAAATTAGCTAACCAGATTTAACTGTCTTTTTGCAAATAAATAGGGAATGCTGAAATTGAAGGGGAAAGCCCTCTAAACAATTGAGATGTTTTCCCTTACTTTAAGTTTGTAAGTACCAAAGGTCTGTTTCTTCTTTCACTACCTGATATGTCTCCAAAACTCCATTCTTTATTTTGAGTAATCACACCAAAATGGCAATTCAATGGTGTTGCATTTGGAAAGTTTAAGGGACATTGGTTTAAAAAATGTTCCCTGTCTTTGTTACTAATGTCAGTGTGTCTGGATTGCCAAAAGAGTTTTTTAAAAAGCTGACAATCTAACAACGTAATTATTTTCATTGTCATTTCAATAAAGAATTCATCCAGTCATCTGACTTTGAGCAATTCATGTGGCTTTAGCTGTAAGATAGGGACCTTCTCTTTTAAGAAATAAATTGAGGGGCTCATCCATCAAATCTCTAATCACTTCTTTTCTTTTAGAGCACTTTAAACACTATATGGGCTGTGATGCTGGGAAGCTAGAAGCCGAGCATCTCTTTTTATTTCATTATTTCCAGTGAGCCCTCAGAAAATCAATAGTATTTATTTTAAGATAAAGCTTTGGCTTTTTGTACCTTAGCTCTGCATTATTTTAAAATAGGCTATTTGTTAATATACAGGATGTAATATAATTGGCACATTCACGTCAAAAAAGGAAATGTGTCCTGTTCCTAATGTAAATGATTCTGATACATTTGAAAAAGAATGTTAATTTTCTTTGTAGGATATTTGGGTTTTGTTTTGTTTTGTTTTGTTTTGCTATGATCTTTACCTTAAGGTAATAGTAAGCCCGTGGGTTGGGCATGTAAATAAGTGTGATTTTTTTTAAAAAAGAAACATCTTGGCAAGATATTGGAGCTACAACAGAGACATTGACAGTTACAACTGCCAATGTCTTTCCCTGACATTGAACAAGAATAAAACAGATGCTTCAATGTACCATGTAGCATTGTTCTGCTTCTTTAAAATTGCAGTCTAATAGCTATCTAATTATTCATTCATTTTTCTGTTCATAAAATAATATCAATATTTTTCTCCCCCTACATACTAATTTTTTTAATATAGAAAGAACCCAAGATTAAAATGGACAATAAAAGTATTTTACATATTTCTCCTAATATAAGCAGTTTATTTTACAAGAGGAATGATATGGCAGGCCGATATTTTATTTCAGCATAAATATTAACCAGTATTCCTTTGTTAAAATGTGTTTTTCGAACTGGGAAATAAAACGTATGGGAAATGGCAAAGGAACTGAGTTTAGCCAACCTGCAAATTAGACATTTGAAACATATAATTTAATAATTTTCAAATATACAAACTGTCTAAACACAGGGAATACTAGACAACCACACCCATCTCTACCGGAGGACAAGACCAAATGAAGTGGGCTCAAAATGTAGCACGAACATTTTAAGTTGGAAATGCAACTATTGAAGGGATTGGGCTGGCCTTTGCAGAGGGTTCTTTTTATGAGTTACAACTGGATCCCTCATCTCAATTATTTCTTTCTTTTGACTGTGACTTCTAGATAATATTGAGAATCTACTCACCAAGAGATGACATTTACTGTGCAGTCATATGTGGAAACAGTCATTCAAGGACCTGTTTCTTTTTATTGGCAACTTACCCTTATCACCTGATACAGACTATTATACACAGTAATGCACAGTTAACTATTGGCTACTGAATAAATAAGTGAGGAAATGAATCCAAGTATGGTGTTCTATAAAATATAGGGCTAAAGGAGGGCAGGGTATCACAGTAGTTAAGAGCATGGCATCTGGAGCTGCAGTTAGGAATAAAATCCTGGCCCCTCCATTTACCAAGTGTATGACCTTGGGCAAGTAATTTTATCTCCCTATGCCTCAATTTCCTCACCTGTAAAATGGGATATCAATAATTAGGTAAAAAGTTAAATATTTAGGTTCAGACACTGAAAGGAAGCATTAAAAAAACAAATAGAAATGAGTTAGTCACAGTGAACTTGTGAGAAGTACATGTTAAGATAATAACATTAAAATATATGGCACAGTGGCATAAGATTCTAGCCAGCTTCAACATAATTAGTTCACCTATAACCAATTTCTCATTTGATCCTCAGTTGTCATTTGACATTTTATAGCCTTAATTTCCCATCTATGTGAAAGAATCTACTAATAGGGGCCCCTGGGTGGCTCAGTTGGTTGAGTGTATGACTCCTGACTTCGGTTCAGGTCATAATCTCATGGTTTGTGGGTTTGAGCCCCATGTTGGGCTCCACACTGACAGCACAGAGTCTGCTTGAGATTTTCTCTCTCCCTTTCTGTCTGCCTCTCTCTCTGTCTTTTTCCCTCTTTGAAAATAAATAAACTTAATTTATTAAAAAAAAATCTACTAATAGGTAACCCTACTATACTTCTATAGTATCTCTTATGTATCAATTATTTAAGCACATTTTCATCTATTTTTCAGGGTTTTTTTTTAAAGAAAACTTGCAACATTTAAACTGAGGAGCAAAAGCAACACTTGGAAACAAGCTATCCACCAGAACCAAATCCTCACAGATTGGTCAGAGGTCAGGACAGTGATTTTTCTTCAGTGACAGCAAGACCACGGGCTAAGCCATTGCATGTCTCTGGAAGGCAGTGTCTGGCAGGAACCTGACAGAGGATCTGTCGAGAAGAGCAGATGGGCAAGAAAATGCTTCACAAGGAGGACTCCTCTGTGCTTTCCACACATATCCACACTACCTCAGCGCACCCTCCCTACTACCATCAGACCAACATGGTGCTAGCAGCACAGTCATACCTGACACGCGGTTTCAGAAAAAAAAAAAAAAAGCTTCAGTAGTCAAGTCATTAAAAGGACCCGTGAAATATCTCTCATTCTCGGGAATATAGAAAATTACAGTTGTGTGTCTTTCCTTCTTTTCCTATTAAAAAAAAAGGTGAACCAGGTGCATGGCTATGAAAATTCCAAAATAATAGTTTGAAAGATACAGGAATCCTGAAGTAATTTATCTGCATGTTTTGAAACATTCTCCTAGAGCCAAAATATTGCAATGCACACAGAGACACAGCAGGAAACTGATCATTACTGACTGTATCAGCAACATTTTCAAATTAGGAACTTTAAGAACTTTGTATGATTTTAATAGCAGTTAATAAAAATCCAACCAAGATATATACTAGCCTACTGACTTTTCTTTGGTAACAATTTGTCATTTAAGTGACTATTAATAAATTTAAACGATGTCAAATTTTTTCATGAATATCTTAGGATGGCAGATATATATCAAGGTCAACCTATTTGCCCTGCTTCCAGGTAGATTCGAATATAACTTTTTATTGACTTCTCATCATGGTGACTTTCTACTAACTTATTTTTTAATCGTTTTTTCATTGAAAAATAAAATGAAATTAAAATCCCAGAGTAAACATTACTTCCCATTTTGAGATTTATGTTTCAGATAACAAAATTTCTAATTTCCATCAAGAAAATGTTGGTTAAGTATACTTTCAGAAACTTATGGGCACTATCTTCCTATCTTTTCCTTTGTAAAAATAAACTCTACCATAATTTGAGTAAAAATCTGCATCAGTTTATTGCTTCAGAACTTATTCTATTTCTACTATCAAGATCAACTAGACTGACTTTGGACAATTGAGTTCAACATTCTCTGCTGAGCATAATTCAACTATGGATAAGGAGAATTCAACTATGGTCTTAGAAAAAAAAAAAGCCAAGTAAAGGATTTTGATTTCTTATGATAAAAATGTGCTTTAAAAAAAATGATGTTGGGGCGCCTGGGTGGCGCAGTCGGTTAAGCGTCCGACTTCAGCCAGGTCACGATCTCGTGGTCCGTGAGTTCGAGCCCCGCGTCGGGCTCTGGGCTGATGGCTCAGAGCCTGGAGCCTGTTTCCGATTCTGTGTCTCCCTCTCTCTCTGCCCCTCGCCCGTTCATGTTCTGTCTCTCTCTGTCCCAAAAATAAATAAACGTTGAAAAAAAAATTTTAAAATAAATAAATAAATAAATAAATAAATAAATGATGTTTTAGTTTCCTTCTTTTATAGTTAACCCAGGCTCTACTTAAATCTATTACAGTCCTCTGCCTGATCATTATACTAAGAATTTTTTCCCTTCAAATATTTCCTGCAAAGCTATTTCTGAATCCATTTCAACCACAGAGAAGGAATCACACTAAAGTTGCTGCTGAGTAAAAGAAAAGGGAAATGCAAGCATAGAGTAACCACTTACTGAGCTTTTAATACGGGCCACTCAGCTGAGTGTTTCTTTGTAAACCACATAGAAAAACTCAATCTGTTTTAGAAAACGTGGAGGTAAATTACATGAAATTAGGAGATAAAATAATGGGAAATAATCAATTATTATTCTTTTTAAGTAAACAACAAAGAAAGCCATCAAGGTCGCCTCTTTATTTAAGGTTATGTATTATCTATTATTGAATTTATTTGAACTCTTTTGATTATAAACTGATTTTGCTTTCAGAGATGCACAATCACTGGAGAAGATGTTCATCTCTGAAAACAAATAATAAAAAGATGGTAACACTGAAAATTGTCCTTCAGGATACCGTTACATCTCAGAAGGGCACAATCAAATTGCACTATTGGCTGCAGTCTCTGTCCATGTATACGTTGCTACTCTTCTTCCTGAGGGGGAAATATTTGTTAAATGCTACATCTGAATCAAAGAGATCTTTTTCAGATTCGGAAAGAATAACTTGGTATATTTGCATATATTCTTTGCAATATATTTGTTATTGATAATTAACAGCTCCTGATATCCTACTGGGACCTGACAGAACACTTAATCATGGGCAGCTCTAACGCGGCATATGAAGTGTGCAGTATGGGCTGGGATCTGACAGACCCACCAACTCAGAAACTTGGGCATGTCCAGGAATAAGTCATTATAAATTGGAAATGGTACATCTATTACTGAGCACAAGAAAGACAACAGAATAGAAATAGACTACATTGTTTCATGGTCCATTTATTCTATCACTGTTTTACCAGCACTGCTCCCTCGGGGCACATTTATAGCCTCACAAATTGTGGTTCTTTATGATCAGCTGACAAATGTAGAAAAATCTGAATTTGATTTGTGAATAAGTCAGCTTAGGATGTGTGTACATGAGTTCAAGCCTACCAATGTCCCGAAAAATATTAAGAGAAATCTTTTCAGTGTGCGCTGTATCTGCTCATTGACTTTGTGTGGAAAGGGAAGAATGCCAACGTTAGGATATATAAAGGCATATGGGTAATGGGAAATGGCTTGGCTGGTTGGACAAAGGCCTAGAAGCATTTGAAGAATGAGGTTAAGAAAGTCTGGGCAAAAGGCTTAAGGATGAATATATGGGACTGGACATCAATGAGATCTTTGAATTACATGTTGACATCCTCCAGGAAAGTTTGCACCCAGAAAAGGCCTGATTCAACAATCAAGTAGAGAGAATAACTTGCTAATTGACTTTAGTCAGCCACTACCATCAGACTTCAGAGTACTGGCAAATGGATACATCAAATGAGTAGACATAGGTCTGTCACTATGGTGTCTCATTCACCAAGGCTGATCTAGCTACTATTAACACCGAATGTTCAAGGTGCCAGCAAGAAATATTAAAGCTGAGCCTCCAGGGGTGCCAGGGTAGCTCAGTCGGTTAAGTGTTCCACTCTTAATTTTGGCTCAGGTCATGATCCCACAGTTCATGAGTCAAAGCTCTACGTCAAGCTCCACACTGATGGTGCAGAGTCTGCTTGGGATTCTTTCTCCTTCTCTCTCTGCCCCTCCTCTGCTCACTCTCTCATTCTCTCTCTCTCTCTCTCTCTCTCTCTCGCTCTCTCTCAAAATAAATAAATAAACTTAAAACAAAACAAAACAAAAAGCTCCAATATGACACACCAAACCTTGCAAATTCCTGAGAGGTGCTCTGTGGAAAATTGACTACATTGGACCCCTTCAAACTTGGAAGGAGCAACAATTCATATTCACTGGAATTGACATATATTTTTGCCTTTCTTATTCGTAGCATCTCATCCAGCAGAGTTCGTGTTTGACCCAACACTATATCACTAATTGGTATAATGCAAGAGTCTGGGAACCAAGAGGAGACAGTAGGAGTGGTCTTATTTAATATTGCTCTAAATTACCCATTTCTGTGAATTTGTACTTCCTCTGGTTGTGACTCATGATTCTGAAGATTTAGAAGTCTTGGATCACAGAAAGGAGAGAATACTTCTACTAGATGATATGTTAATATATTATTCAATTTTAAACTAGAACTGCCACCCAGTTGCCTACCATAAGAGGGGTAATTGATTCTTCACTCAAGTCTTTTTCTCAGAGCTTGCTTTGCTGGGAAACTGGCCTGCTACAATCCCCTTCTCAGTGAGGCTTTCCTGACTACTATATTTAAAGCTATACCTCCAATACTTTCCATTCCTCTCCTCTACTTGGTTTTGTCCTTAATACCATCTAACCAAGCTATTTATTATAGATAGGTGTTTTGTTTATTAAAACATGTGGGTAGAGTGTTACCCATTTTTTCATTCCTGTATCCCCAAATCTCTGATTCAGCTAACAGTTGCCACAAAAACTAACTCAAAACTCAATGATTTCAAATAATAATGTTATCCACTTGCAATTATGTAGTCAGTGCCATGACTACATACTACATGCCAGCATCCACTAGGGCAGTCATTAGATATGTCATCATTCAGTCTTTTGATTTGCTATTGTCTAGTAAAATTCTTTGGATCTATTTCATCTGTAATTTTTTATCTATTCTTTAATACATACTTTATAGAAAAAATACTATGTTCATAATTCACTAAATTATGCCTCTAATTTTAACCTTTGACCAAAAATGTGCTACCTTTGATGATACCTAAAGCATAGAATATGAAATCTCATTTCCCAGAAGTTTCTTCTTTATCTACTAGTCACCAAACAAACTGCATGGACTTTGAAAAAGGATCACAAGACTTCACTGTTAACTATTTAATACCCATAGTCCCTATATTGTGATTTTAGGAAACTACTTCTGAAAGAAACTTTTAAGAATGCTTTTTCATTTTATCTCAATGCGCAAAGATTTTATTTATGAACATTTTCATATATTTATATACAAATAGTATTTCTTTGATGTTTCATTTTTGAAGGCAAAGAAGACATGTTTGCCTCAGGCATTTCATTCCCATTATGAGCTTTATGGAAACAGACATTCTATTGTAGTACTTTTAAAAAATTCTGGTAAAGAAGCACATGGTAAGCCTGCTCCTGTTTATAGAATTCTGATGTAGAAAAGCATTAGAAAATGCATTAGAAAATTAACATGAAAGATTTATGGACCAATAGATTTTTTAATGAGATACGTTAAAATTTTGAGATATATTGATTATTAAACCAAGAATAATATGTGAAATATTTATAAAAGTAGTCTGCTAAAAAAAAAAGCTGATTTGTATCTTTAAGGAAATATAATTTAGGACAATTAAAACATTTATATCCACAAACATATGCCATACATGTATGTATCCACCTACATACATCAGTACACATATATGTACAAAGGCTATATGGGTTACACTTTTCAGATAAAAAATGTCTTGGTTTTCAAAGTTAATTTATTATCATCATGAACTTGATATTCATTATCCACAAGTTTGCATATAATAATGATGTGTCATTTTTTTATTAAATAAACATTACTTACATTTTAATTAAATATAATATAACTTGCATACATTGTTCCTTAATAAAATGTCACTTTTTCACTTTAATTGAAATTATATAACTATCCTTATTCAATCTATAGAAAGCTTAATATTATAGAAATATAAATATATAACAAACATAAGTTTTTCCAAAAGGTTAGAACATACACAGGAGAAAAATAGTAATAAACAATGGATATTAAAAAGATAGAAGCAGTAATGGAAATGAATGGAAAAATAAAATCTGTGGGATTAGAATTGAACATGTTATGCACACACACAAAATGTTTGATCCTATGATATCAAAGATATTTAGGGAAGTATCAACAAAGAAAATATATTCAAGAAGAATGAGAAAAAGAAAGGAAGGCAGTGAGGAAAACTACCCTGTGAAATGATAACTTTTTATTTTCATAAAGCATTTAGCACGGACACTGAAGCTGAGAAACAGGTATCTTAAAGGCATGTATATGATATGAGAGAGAGAGACAGACTGACAGAGAAAGAAAGAGGGAAACGCCCTCTAACTTCAGAAATTACTCTTAGCCTCACTAATGAATGACATGGGTGCCTCTCCATAGATATGCTAGTAAAACCCCACACTAATTTTCTAGTGTGTAAAAGTAACTCATTGTCTAAAAAATCTTTGATATGGCAGAACGACATCAGAATTGTTGTGATAAAAAAGAGAGACTTTCCCCCAAATCCAAGACTTTAACAGTCCTAAAGTCAATGCAAGTTAATATCTCAAAAAAATTTGCTATCTATGTAATTATTTATAAAATACATACTTTGTATATACATACAAGCCAAAATCACAAATTTTCATTTACAGCACTATACATTTTTCATAAGAGGATATAGAAAACTCAAATTCTCCTATGGTTATTAGCTTAAAATTTGTTTCAAAAAAAAATATTAAACTTCAACATTCTAACCTAGTTAAAATTTATTATGGTATTAAAATGTTTCTATTTTGTAAATATCTACTTATTTGATTGCCTTAGATTTTAAAGCTACATGCATGTTCATAGCTATAATTTTTTGCCATAATACTAAAAACATTGTTATATGAAATTGATTTTTTTATTTTGCAAAGACATTGATGAAAAAATGAACATAACTCAAGCAAGTATCTTGGTATTTAGATATAATTCATTTTCCTGATTATTTGACTTTACATAAATACAAATATCAATATTTACATATACATATAAGTCTATAGTATGTTTTGTGTATTCATGTAAGGCATCATTAAAATAACAGATCTTTTTAAGTATGGTAAATAATGTCACAAAAGATGAGAATAAAATTTCATTATGTATGTCTTTAAAATCCCAAAGTATTTGAAAAAATGTTATATTTTTAGCTAGTGATAGAAAAATTTCCAGATGGTAAAAATGTGAATGATAAAAATAGGCAAATTGAAATTAGAACTGTGATGGATTAATTTCCTTTTGGTTGTCCTTATGTTGTTTATATCCATGCCAAGTACATGAGCCAATAGTTTCAAACAACACAGTCAGTAAAGAAAAGGAAAGGAAAAATTTTTAAGTAGTTTTCAATAACATTTGCAATTTGAAAATCAAAATAACTATCCACACACACACAAAATCTTAGTTTCTTTACAATGTTTGGTTTCAAAATGTTTGCCTTCAACTTTAAAAACCCTCCCACATACTTTTGGATGTAAGAGCATATTAGATGATTACTAGAAATACTGTGGCCAAAGGTAGAAATTTAGCTTGCCTGTGAAAACAAAACTTTCCTAAATTGTCATATGAACAAGACAATCAAAACATTCCCAATTGTAATAGGCTATTTTTTCTTGAAAATAAAAATGAATTGACCAAACACTCAGGAAACAAAGTAGAAAGGAATCAAGAAAAGCATAATTTGACCGAAGAAAGGTTAATTTTTCAATTGTCTCCTCTTAATATCTAACATTATTTATTATCAATAAATGATAAGATTTCACAATAGCCCAAGAACGGTACTAGCAATGTTCAGTAGCAATGTTTTTGGTTTGAAAAAACAACAGTGAAAGCTGATTTTTTTAATCCCCCCCCAAACTCCCACAAGAAATGTCTTGCAGGCAGTTATTTAGCTAAAGGCCACCTGTGGAAAAGCGCTGGCATGTGCTGGATCCTTTTTCTCCTAAAGGAAAATGGCATGAGATATCACATTGACTATGCTTGCAGTAAAACATAGATTAATGGAAATGCTCTCAAATGGAATTTTGGAAGTCTTATGCAATCTGGCTGCAGAAAATCTCTTCCTGGTGTTCAATTTTTGTTATCGATAACCATTTTATTCTAATATTTACCAAATGTTTCAAAATGCCTACATATATACCAAGACTAAGGGTTCTGTGATTAAATACCTGTGACAAATGCTGAAATAAACACACTAAACCCATGTGTTTGGCATAGGGATCCTCAGACATACTAATATGCTAATGAGCAACACGGATCTCCAGGGGGACATTACTGCCTGTGGCTGTTCCAATATAGAAGCTAACTCATACATCTGCTAGAATCTTCTTGTCCTTCAATTCCTAGGTGACATTGCCATAAAATTTGAACTCTCATTCTTTGGATTTTGAAAGTATTTTGCCTACCACTGAATTTTTGCAAACTCCCTGAAGGATTTGAGACAGGTTGAAGAAAGGAAAAGTTTTAGTCCTGAAGTTTATTTAATTTTGTAAGCAATTTCTAAGAAAAAATAGTATAAAAGTACAAATACATAAGGCATAAAAATTAATATTAATATTCACTTGAGAGCAAAGAAGAAATCACAATCAACGGTGCATACTTCTAAAGCTGAAAAATTCCACAAACACCGCAATGTCCAGAAAAAATATTTTTATTAATTGAAACAATTTTATTATACTTTTATAATTATACTTTTTATAATTTTACTTTTATAATTATACTTTTATAATTTTATTATACTTTTAGCTTTTATCATAATTTTAGCTATACAATTTTTTACTTTCTTTATGACAACAGTTTTGTAATAACTTTTCTGTAGGGAAAACAAATCCCTCTCCTATCACAAGAGATTAAAATTTGGTTTTTATTTTTTAAAATTTAGAAAAATTACTTTCTTGCTTTTTTAAGTTTATTTAATTGAGAGAAAGAGAATGCCTGTGAAAACAGGCTGTCAGCACGGAGCCCGGCGCAGGCATCTGATACAGGGTTCGGGTAAATCATGACCCGAGCTAAAATCAAGAGTCAAAGGCTTAACCGACTGAGCCACCCAGGTGCCCCGAAAATTACTTTCAATTTAACAAATTGTTCTTGATGATGCCATGTAAGAATTTACTACAGTTGCCCAATTTGGGGAATTTTCTACCAAATTTCTTTTTCTTATTTAATATTTTTAATGTTTATTTATTTTTGAGACAGAGCATGAGCAGGGGAGGAGTGGAGAGAGAGGAAGACACAAATCTGAAGCAGGCTCCAGGCTCTAGGCTGTTGCAAAGAGCCCACTGCAGGGCTCAAACTCACAAACCATGAGATCATAAGCTGAGCCCAAGTCAGATGCTAAACCAACTGAGCCACCCAGATGCTCCCAAATTTCTTTTCTATATGGACTGTAATATTGTAGTGTGTATTCAATTTGTCTTGTGTATTGACCAATATTAACTATTCTTTGAATTGATGGTGCTCATTCACCACTTTCTCTCCAATGTCTGTTGAAGTCACATATTACAGTTATGGATATCATCATTAATGATCTCTATTTACTGTACTATATATTTTAGTATTTAGTTTTACTTAGGCTCTCAATTTTGCCATCTAGTATTTAACAAATGGATTGTTTTGTATTTGAATTTACAAATGCAAGTACCCTTTACTAACAACTTTTAGAAAAAGAACTTCAGATAATTCAGAAGGGAAAAAATGCTTTCTTGCTGTTGCAGAAAGAATGCCAGTTGGGATTATAACATGAGACAAGAGAATCTGTATTGATAAGATACCAAATTAAGAATAGTGACAAGAATATCAATGTATTCCTTTCTGATACTAAACATAGAATAAAAATGTTTACATTTTTAAACTTTAGCCATTCTTGTCTATTTTCTGTTATCATAACAAATGTATTTGTAATTTATTTCCAAAATAAATAAATTTTCCCATGACCCTGACATTTTAATGCTGATTGTTAGAGCTTATAGAACATAATCTTTAATATCAAATGGCCTTGTTGTCAACTGGTTATTTTGTGTAATAATATTCAAATTGGAATCTCTGGTTGATGAAGACATAAATATTGAATGCTTTTTTTTCTCAGTGAATCTTAAAAATTTCATTTGCCTAGTTCCCTTTTGTGAATAAAGGGGAATATAAATGGCTCTGCTGGATTTCTCATATTAATGAAATATATGTAAGAGTGTTTCCCATTTTCATTCATAGGTTTTAGTTTGTTATATCATCCTATAATTTTTAGTTATTTTATTTAGAATGTTTTCATTGATACTACTGACAACACAAATGAGACTAGCCTGTATTTTTCTTTTTGATGTTTTAATTGTTAGGTTTGGTATCCGTGTATAAAATTTTCCATAAAAGTAACTTGCAAATTTTATTTTTGAAACATGATGAAAAGCTTAAATAGCATTGGAATTATCTACACATTATGGCATAAATAGAACTTGCAGCCTCACTCTTGCTTTTGCTTGGTTGGGAAGAGGAGGTGATGCTAAATCTTTAATGAGTCTGATTCTTCTAAATTGCTGTATTGAGTTCATCTCTCCTAAAATTAATTTGATTAAATTATTTTTTTTTTGAAAATGATTTCTTTCACCCAGTTTTCAAGTTTCAATAGAGAGGAGTAAATTATTCATGGTAGTTCCTGGTCAGGAAAACAGAAGCCACTCTAGGTATTCAAATAGAGGACATTTAATGCAGGGAATTGGTTGTATAAGTGATGGAAAAGCTGAATGGCTAAACAGAAAACAGTAAGGAACCCTAAAGGAAGCAATAGTAAGAAGGTGCTACCCTAGATGGACAGAGGAAACAGGTAATGTAACCACAGCTCAGAAACCAGGCTGTCAAGTGAGAACAAGAACCCAGCAGGAGAGGCCTGAGGGAAGCTGGGACCATGACAGGGAGGGACTGTCCAGTGAAAGCTAGAATCCCAGACAAAATGTAGATGGCTTCTAAGGCATTATCTAATGTGGGAGTCAAAAAATACCCTGGATTTTCCCTGGTGCTTTCCCTAACCTATTCGCAGAAGACAGAGAGCCAGGGAGGTGGGAAAATATAGTTCCCACTGATATGGAGCAGAACAAGGAAATCCAGGGAATGGATCTGAGAGTAATCATGACAGGAAGTTTTAATTTTCTTTGAT
This sequence comes from Felis catus, assembly GCF_018350175.1. NCBI lineage: Eukaryota > Metazoa > Chordata > Mammalia > Carnivora > Felidae > Felis > Felis catus. Next base: position 105,651,416 of record NC_058371.1, on the reverse strand, counting down.
ATTTCTCCATAGTCTTTTCTTAATTTACATGTAAATATACATAGATTATATTTCATATCATTTTTAAGATAGGCTAACTGATGATCAATTTCATTACTTTTTTCAAAGATGCAGACATTGCCCCTTTCTAGCCGTAGGGTATACCAGATGCTGGAAAAGCTACTGTTTCAGAAATTTTGGATGCAACATGTGATCACATTATGTGCATAGCTGCCAGCACAGTCAGCCAGCACCACTCTCCAAATGCATACAGTATTTGGTAACTATTGACCCTAGATGGAAAATTCTACATAATATTGCATGGGAACAAGGCACTCACTTTAGAGCAAAGGAGTCCTAACGGTGGGCACATTCCCATTAGACTCACTGCCCTTATCACATGCTGCACCACTCAGAAACTGCTAGCCTGATAGAACAGTCAAAAGGCCTTTTGAAGGTACAACTGAGGCACCAGTTTGGAAACAATACCCTGAGAGGTTGGGGCCCATCCTCAATGATCCCTATATCACACTACATCAGCAACTTATATGTCGCTGTGTCCCCAGCAGGTATAATACATGAAACAGGGAACCATAGGATAGATATTGACATTCCATTCTTACTATAAACTCACATTATCCTCTTTGGAAAATTTGTTCTTCTTGTCCCCTCAACTTTAGGACATACGTGGTATATGCTATATAAGTATTCACTGTTATTTTTATGTTATGTTAATAGTAAATTATTATTTGATATTGTATGAAGACAAATTCAGAGGAATTGTCTTTCCTCATAGCCAAGAAGGTACTCTTGAATAAAAGGTCCATATCAAAACCCCATAATATAATAAAATGTACCTATATAAAACATATATACTCACATGTAATAATCAAAACATAATAATATATGAGTTATATTTTAGATTTACTGACCAACTGTTCACAATTGTCCATTTTTTACCCTCTGCATCGTTTTGACTGAGTGTTTGTGTCTGTATAATATGAATTTTTATCCCTAATGTCTTAAAAATCACCTGAAATTTTCTTTGACTTTAATTATTTTGATTTTTCTTACAAATCCAGTTGACAGATTGATACTCTTACTATCTAAAACACATTCTGCTTGTGAATTATAATTTATCACAAGATTAGTAATGATCATTTGACAAGCAATTGTTGTAATGAAGACACAAGTACACTTAGTAGCCATAACAGTATCATCAGGAGTTAAGGACAATGCACACATTGGAAGATATGTCATAGGTCAAATAGCTACTGTCATCTGCTCTAACCTGGAAATAGGAGAATCTCTAGTATATAACCTGAATAAGAAGATGCATTTTCAAGAACATGACATGCTAAAAAATAGAATCTCAAAAACCCACCCAGAGTGGAAATGAACAAATAAATTGCCATGAGAATTATCTTTATCAATGCTCATTATTACAGTGAAGGCTTTGTTCAAAAATAGAAAGTATGTGGGAGGTTATAAAGGAAAATGTTTCACTAAATCTTAAGACTGTGTAAAGTTTATAAAAATTACAGCAATTGCCTAATATAAAGAAGGTGGAGGAGGAAGCGAGGAAGATGAAAAGAACAGGAAGAGGAAGAAGCGAAGCAGAAGAACGGCAGCATCAGCAGCAAGAGCAGCAACTTTGTCCTTCAAAGGACCATTGGAAAGTATCAATGCCAATTTAAAAATATTCCCCATTGTTTACACCTTGACACAAGCCTTGACACACACCTTGACCCACTGTTTACACCTTGACATAAAACAGGTCCGTATTTTATTTTATTTTTTAGATATATTCATTGTCAAGTTAGCTAACATACAGTGTATATAGTGTGCTCTTAGCTTCGGGAGTAGATTCCCATAATTCATCACTTACATACAACACCCAGTGCTCATCCCAACAAGTGCCCTCCTCAATGTCCATCACCTGTTTTCCCCTCTCCCCCCACCACCTCCACAACCCTCTATCTGTTCTCTGTATTCAAGAGTCTCTAATGGGCTTGCCTCCCTCTCTCTTTGAAACTATTTTTCCCCTTCCTTTCCCCCATGGTCTTCTGTTAAGTTTCTCAAATTCAGATCCATATTTTAAATAAAAATATAATCCCAATTCTGGTGTGCCACTGATTGACATGAAAAGAGTCCATAGACTCTTAAGAAATGAAAATTTTTAAAAATGTAATTGGCCTTCTAGTAAGCTTATAATTATACTTGGACTTTTATCTAAATGACTTCTTTAACATGTTCTGTACCAAATATTTTACCTACCAGAAACTCATAACCCTAGCAGCATCTGGATAGCTCAGTCAGTTGAACATATGACTCTAGATTTTAGGCTCAGGTCATGGTCTCTGGGTTGTGGGATCAAGCCCCACATTGGGTTCCACACTGAGCATTGAGCCTGCTTGGGATTCCCTCTCTTCCTCTCTCTCTCTGTCCCTACCCCACTTATTCTCTCTCACTTATCTCTAAAACAAATCCATAACCCCAGATTAACCATGAGAAAATATAAAATACAAATTCTCAAAATATACCTGACCAGTACTCTTCAAAATTGTCAAGGTCATGAGAAACAAAAAGGCTGAGAAACTGTAAAGATTGGAAGAGATAAGGAGGAGACATTGTGATTAAATGCAATGTAATATCCTGGATTAGGTCTTGGAACAGAAAAATATCATAACTGAAAAAGCACAAATAAAGCCTATACTTTAATTAACAGCACTGTACCAATGTTAATTTTCTAGTTTTGACAAATGATTATATAAAATACTACCGTTCAGGAAAACTAGGTGAAGGGTATATGAGAACACTCTACTCTCCTTGCAACTTTCTGTAGATCTGAAATTATTCCAAAATAAAAATTTGTTAAATACATATAACCCAATTACACATTAAGTGGCTACCTTTGTGACACATTTCTAAGTACCCTTTATCTTACACACATATCACATCCACTGGATAGTAAAAATAAATAACATTTGTGCACAGGAATAGTTTTGATTATCTAAAACCCATCTTAAATTTAACTGAAACTGGTATGCCCATGTTAATATTATAAACAAGATAAACATTTCTTGAGTTTATGATTTTTAAATTGTATAATAATAATAATTAACCAGTAACCCTGCATATCTGGCATTATTCTAAGCACTTTATCCACTGATGTATTTAACAAATATTTGACAAATTCCTACAATTTGCCTAATATTGTTCTAAACAATACATACACTAATAAAGCAAAAAAAAAAAATGCCCTCTGTTACATAACTCACTAACAAGGAGAGAAGCAGGAAATCAATTACACAACAAATATATAATATCATGCAATGGTAAATAGAATCAGGAAAAGTAAATTGGGGGAGGGGAGAATAGCTAGTTTAGACAAACAGCTGCTCAATGGAGGTGACACATGAGGAGATCTGAGTGAAGTGAAGCAAACACAGAATGTTTTAGAGAAAAATTCCAAGAGAAATGAACAAGTTAAAAAAAAAAAACAAGATAGGAGCATGCTGGAAAAAATCATAAAAACAACAATACCTGTAATAATCTATAGTTAAATAAACAAATCACTAATTAAACATAATAATTAGAGCTATAAAAGTTAGCACTAAAATAATTAATTATGGAAAATGCTTGCAGATACCTCCAGGGAGTCAGGTTTTTACTAAGGAAGGGAGGGATGAGAGGTTTCTTGTTTCACAATAAGACTTCCCGAAATATTTGATGCTTTACCATGTGCGTATACTTTATTACTTTGCTAAAGGTTAAAATAATTATATCTAACTCTAAGACTTCAGTCAGTACTCCCGTACTTCTGCATTATAATTATCAGTTTTATACCCAGTAGGGATAGGGCTATGCTTGTGTAAAATACGAACTAAGAATTGAAAAGCCCTGCTATTAAATTTGCAAAGTAGGATATAAATGTTTTCCTTTCTGTTCTGTCTTCTCTACGAGCAACTTCTCAATCATGAATATGCTCAGCACCTACATCTGCTTTCTGTTCTTCAAATTCACTTAACCTCATTTTCTAAAATCTGAAATAATTTGTAAATTTCTGTCTAAAATTCTCAGTCCTCATCAGAACAAACACTTAAGGTAACTTCAATTCTCAAGCATACTGCCTGGTTGAGAGTTTAAGACAAGTTTCTGAACGTATTGTGAATGTATCCAAATGCATGTTTTCTTTCCTCTGTGTCAGCATTTTACAGAGGTCTCTTAAAGAGTTCTAGGGGATATCAGTTTGTAATCACCCATGGAAAATAAGAATAGGAAATATAATAATAAGTTCCAAAAGCATTTAGCATAAGTTCCTTTGTATTATTTCCTATATAATACATGAGTTGCACATGTATTATTTCCTATGCAAATCTTTTGCAAATAGTACTTTGGAGAAATTTGTCATAGGAATTGAAGATACTGGGTGAGGTTGCCATAAATACTAAAATCTATAGAGCATGCGTTTATTGTTTTTGTTCTCTGTCAAGGGATGGCATCATCAAACTGTAGCATAATGTTTAAATACTACCTTTCTTAATAAATGAGAACACATCTTTCTTAGATACGCTCAGATATTAATAGTAATATACTTAAATCTTTGATTTTTTTCAATAGTATATATGAATAAGTTGAACTATTTAAGTAAGCACAAGAGTAAATTAAGTAAGATAACTTTACATTAAATCAAGGATCAAAGGATTGAAGACAGCTTCTGTTTTTCTAAATATTCCTTTACCCTTTAAAATATTTTTTTTCATAATCACTCCCTTTTTTCTCTTTCCTAAAGCACATAACAAAAATTGTATATTATGCTTCCAGATGTTCATGATCAAACTGAATGTCTTCAATTTAGAAATCCACATTAGCTTCTGTTAATTGTTAAAGTAAAACAATCAAATAGCTGAGGAAGAAATTGATAATAACTGGCAAATCTTAGCAAATCTAGTGTTTTCATTCAGTCATACCAAAAAGAAAACTTCATTCACAACCATTTGGTACATAATAAAGGATTGTATTTCTTTTGTTTTAACACTGGTATTTGTAAAAGTATGTTCACCTAATGTAAAAATTACTGAAATTTAGTATTTATACTACATATTATTCTTTAACAAGGTGAAACTTAAATATAAATGGATATAGCACATAACTGGCGATGAAGCAATGTCACTTCTAGGAAATTCACAAAGTAATGTGAAATTATTTAAAGAATTGCCTAAAATATGAAAATGTTATTTAATGAAGATATTCATTTATTCATGAAGGATATACTACATATGTCAACTATGTGCCCAAGCACTATATGATGCACCAGTGAGTCAAAGTTAATGGAGCAAACCTCAGTGCTCACAATCTATAGCTGGAAATAATAAGAATGCCTTCCCAGAGGAGAGATGGTCTAAAGTGAGCTTTTGAGAAGTAAGTGCTTCAAGGCAAAGGATGCACCAAAACATGACTCCCGAGGCAAAATCTCACGGCTGTTTCAGAGATGTCATGAAGAAGGACTTGGGTAAGCTTTAGAAGAAAACTCTGGAAACCATGAATGGAAAACTGACCAAGAGCCTTACATGCTCTGCAAAATTGTTTGAAAATTATAGATAGAAACTGGAATTGAATTGAATTTTTTTAGAAAGAATTTTATATTCTGGAGATTTCTAGGCTTGAGGAAACTCTTACCTATGTACACAAGTAAGTTATCAATTTAAGGTATTTCTTTTTATAAGCAAATCAATTATTCCTCTTTAAAAAAAACTGCTAATTCTGCCTCTTCCTGTGTTTCTCAATTATTACATCTGCAATGTAAACTGACATGTAAATGTATGCACTTATCTTTAAAATTAGAATAGTTAGCACTCCGAAAGTCATTCCCACTTCACCTGCCCCTTCCTAAACATAATGACCAGAAATTTAAATTGCATCAAAGGAAAATAGAGGGGGGTGCCTGGGTGACTCAGTCAGTTGAGCATCCAACTTCTGTTCAGGTCATGATCTCACAGTTCATGAGTTTAAGCCCCATGTGGGGCTCTGTGCTGACAGTTCAGAACCTGGAGCCTGCTTGGGATTCATTCTCTCTCTCTCTCTCTCTCTCTCTCTCTCTCTCTCTCTCTCCTCTCAAAAATAAACAAATATTAATAAAAGGAAAATACAGAACTTTGTAATTTTCTAGCTACCTTCCCTTTCTTTAAAGATCTGGTGGGATGCCTGGGTGGCTCAGTTGGTTAGGAATCCAAATCTTGATCTCATGGTAATGATCTCATGGTTCTTGAGATTGAGCCTCGCCTCTGTGCTGACCACTTGCTTGGGATTCCTCTCTGTCTCTCCTTCTCTTCTCTCTGCCCCTCCCCTGCCCTGGCGTGCTCACTCACTCTCTCCCTCTTTCAAAATAAATAAATAAAATTAAAAAAAAAATAAAGATCCGGAAACTGAGACCAAAAGAAGACAACTTTCCCAAGTCTTATAGCTTTGCCCTAGAATGCAATCCTTCTTAAAAAGGCAGAATTTTACGGTGTGTAAATTATTCCTCAATAAACTTGACTTCCAAAAAAAATAAGCACTGTGTTATGGGCAATCATACAACTGGGGGGAAATATTACAGAAAAAAAATGTGCACAGAAATGATGAATAGACTAAGTACTTTAATTTGTGTAACATTCTGACATTACCTTTTGTTATTTCTTTTCTTTTTTTTTACTATGTGTAGTTCTTACAGAAACCCATGCAAGTAGGAAGAGAATATTATCTCATATTTACATGTAGTGATAATTGAAACTCAGAAGAATTAAAAATCTCGCCTTATGTAACGTAGCCAGGAGCAGAACATGATCTAAACCCTGGTCTTTTAAATCTAGTTCACAGCATTTTCAAACATATCTTCTGTCCTCTACCCCACTCACCATCTTTCCCATACAAACTGACAAAATACAGTAAAAAATTCCCTTTCTAAAACTTCACAAACCACACAAACTCAGTGAAATAGACCAGATACATCCTACATATCCTCTACTTTTTTTTAATTTATACAAATAAGGATAACAATATCCCCCTCATGAGGATTTGTATGATGAGGGATAATGAGATTATTATGCACATGCTAGTCCCAGACAATGACTGTCATATAATAGACACGCAATAGACATTAGGTCCATTCTGCCCTTGTTATAGCCTAGTATTAGTCTACTTCTCAAACTGGGTTATCTCTACAGGTAGGAAGTGGTACACTAGATGATGTAGAGTTGACAATGATGCTCTGGGTGCTTCGATTTTACTCACAATTTAGGTGGATATTACATAATTTAAGTGATCAATAAGTGTACCTTGGTTAAACTCAGACAAGAGAGAAAATAAAAAATAAAGCTGACGTAAATTTTTAGGATTTCAAAGGAATTCTATTCTTCTGGATTACTTTGGGCAATGCCTATATTTGTTCTACCATGCCATGACTGGCATTTTACTGGAAAGGTATGAGAAGCAAGCAAGAGAAAATTTTAAGACAAACTATATATACCCACTTTCAAAACTCTTTAGCAGGATTTTATAAATCTAAGCATATGCCTATCCTCAACCCAGCTATTCCACTCTTGGGTATATGCCTAGCAGAAATATATATATATATATATATATATATATATATATATATATATATATATATGAAACTACACAATCAAATGTTTATAGCAATACTCTTTGCTAGATCTCTAAACTTGAAACTACTTAAAATGCCTGAAAGAGTAGAACTGATAAATTATGGTTATTCACAGCAATACACAACAGTGAGAATCAATGATCCAAAATCATATGCAGCACAGAATGAATTTCACAGACATAACATTAAATGACAGTGACTAGAAATAAGAGTACACACAGTATAACTCAACTTCCATAAAGATCAAAAACAAGCAAAACTATGTCAACAGATTTCAGGAGAACAGTTACTGTTGGGGAGATGAAGTAATCAAAAATGGATCAAGGGGTTATTGGATATTTATAATATTCTATTTCTTATTCTGTTGCTAGTGACACAGGTTATTCAGTTTGAGAAAATTCCTCGGACAGCACACTTACAATAAATGCTCTTTCCAATGTGCATATTATAGTTTAATAAAAGGTTTTTTTAATTACAGAGATATAAAAAGGATCTATCAAAGTTTCACAGATATCTTTCCTTATGTTTAGAGATGGTGACTGAAGATAGTCCTATTTTTTCATAGAAATGGGATAAACAACTTTATTGTATTGGGAATTTCCAATACTAAAAACATGTATTTTTTTAATGTTTATTTATTTTTGAGAGAGAGAGAGTGCACAGCTGGGAAGGGGCAGAGAAAGAGGGGAGACACAGAATTCAAAGCAGACTCAAGGCTCTGAGCTGTCAGCAAAGAGCTAGATGCGGGGCTCGAACTCACAAACTGTGAGACCATGACTTGGGCTGAAGTCAAATGTTTAACCAACTGAGCCACCCAGGAGCCCCAAAACATGGATCTTTATTCCATATTGGATTCTAAAGTTTTACTCTAAAAATGTAAATGTACTTGAAATGAGTTTGAAATATCTATAGAAAAACTAAAACTTTTTATGGCATTTTAATGGTATTTTTATGTATATTTTAAAGAACTACATTATATGCTATTTCAGTGAAAAATAATTTTACAGAAACAGACATATTTAATAATCTACAAAGCTATATTTCAAGAACTCTACTTTTGTCCATTTGTATGAACACACTAGAAAGTGCTTAAAGGCAGGAGCTTTGCCTCACTTATTTTGCCCTTTCTACTACCTAGTACAGATTGTGATACATGGTAGGTGCCAGATGCATGTTTCTAAATCAAGGATTAACATGGTAATAGAGGAGTTAAGATGCAGGGAAGATAGTTTCTCTCTCTCTCTCTCTCTCTCTCTCTCTCTTCTTTTTCTTCTAATCACACTGTAGTCCATCTTCCCCAGGTGACACACCATGAGGATGTTCAAGTAGCCCTCTAAAGAATGTTTCATGGTGAGTGTTATGCTAAGTGAAATAAGCCATACAGGGAAAGGCAGATACCATATGGTTTCACTCTTATGTGGATCCTGAGAAACTTAACAGAAACCCATGGGGGAGGGAAAGGAAAAAAAAAGGTTAGAGTGGAAGAGAGCCAAAGCATAAGAGACTCCTAAAAACTGAGAACAAACTGAGAGTTGATGGGGGGTGGGAGGGAGGGGAAGGTGGGTGATGGGTATTGAGGAGGGCACCTTTTGGAATGAGTACTGGGTGTTGTATGGAAACCAAATTGAAAATAAACTTCATATATTGAAAAAAAAAAAAAGAATGTCTCATGGTAAACAACTGAGGCCTTTTGCCAACAGTCAATATCAGTGAAACAGTTATGTGAGAAAACCACAGTGGAGGTATGCCCACCATCCTCAATTAAGTGACTACATCCTGACCAATATCCTAGTTGAAACCACACTTAAGATCCTAAACTAGAATGGCTTGGGCAAGCTACTCCTGAATTCCTGATCAACAAAAAAGTGAGATGGTTAACATTTTTTGTTCTAAATCAGATGTTTAAGGTAATTGATAATAGATAATTCACTAAATTTTGCTGATTATGAATAATGCTATAATTCACTAGACAATTAACTAAATTTTGTAGATTATGAATAACACTATAAAACATAGTCTTTGTGTGGACATTTTATTCATTTCTCTAGTCTAGGAGTGAGATCTCTGGATTGTATGGTTTATATATATGGTTGTATAATGCTGCATTTTCACAGGCAGCATGAAAGATCCAATGGTCCTGTGACTTTTCAGCAATTGGTATTCTCAGTTGTTGTTGTTTGGGTTTTCTGTTATTGCTCGCTTGTTTTAGCTATTCTAATGGGTAGGGAGTGGTATCTCATTGGAGTTTAATGTGTACTTCCTTACGGAGCATCTTTTCCCATGCTTATTTGCCAGTCATTTTTCTTCTATGGGTTTAATGTCTGTACAAGTCCTTTAGCACTCTGTAATGGATTGCTTTCTAATTTTTGAATTTGGGGAGTTCTTGTTATATACCAAAGTAAAATCCTTAACAGGAATATATTTACAATTATTTTATTCCAGCCTCTAGGTAGTCGTTTCATTTGTTAAATGTCTTTTGAAGAGAGCTTTTTAATCCTGATGCAGCAAAATTCATTGTTTTATGATTCATTCTTTTTGTGTCCTAAGATAACTTTGTCTAACTCAAGGAATTCCTTCTGTTTTCTTCTGGAAATTTAGAGTTCTACATTTTAGTTTTAGGTCTATGATCATTTCCATACCTATGGCCCAGAGATCATCTTCTGCTGAAGTTGAAGAACATCACTCTGACATCTCACATTAGAAGTGCTACTCATCAAGCCAGATGACAGATGACAGAAAATTTGTTTGAAAGCATCCTGGATTCTCTCAGTGTCCTTCCCTTTCCTAAAGAAGTGCACCTAAATGATGTTATATGGGCTGAGAATCTGGTGGCATGAAACACAGCAGGTTAAGGGGGTGGGGGGGAGTCTTCTAAGTAAATAATAAAATAAAATAAAATATAAAATCAGATGATCATTCCCAACAAAAAGTCTGCTGGGATTTTGACTAGGGTTGCTGTAATTCTACAGATAAATTTGCAAAAACAAGTTAATGTTATTGCTTCTTCTGGTCCATAAACATGGTATATTTCTTCCTTTATTTAGCTCTTAAGTTTATCTTCCTTATTTAGTTTATCTTCCTTATTTAGCTCTTAAGTTTATCTTTTTACAGTTTTAGATATCTAAGACCGGCATATCTGTTGCCAAAGTATTTCACACTTTTGATGCTGTTGTAAGTTTTGTTCTTTCAATTTCCACTTACTCTAGAATTTAGAATTAGATTGTTTTATATATTGATGCTAGCACTGAGATGAGCTAAACAATGTCATCATTTCAACTAGGTTTTTTTTCTTGCCTTATTATAATGCCTAGCTACACTAGTGCAATCGAAATCGTGAGGGTAGTTATTGCTTAGTTACCAAAGTTAGGAAACTATTAAATATAATGCTTCCTGGTTTTCAAAAATGGTTGAAGAAGTTCTACACACATAAATTTGACAACTTAAATGTATTGAAGAAATTCCTTGAAAATCATCATCTGTCCAGTCTCAGCAAGATGAAATACATAACCTGAACAGCACTAAAACTAGTAAGGAATCATTAAAAACCTCCCCCCCGACCGACCTTGGCAAAAAGATACCTTCAGGCTATGATACTTCAATGGAAAATTTCACCAAACATGAAAGAGGAACTATGACCAACTCTAAACTATCTCTTCCTAAAAAGAAAAGACAGAGGAACACTTTACAATTTATTTTATGAGAGGAATATTTCCCTGGTGCCTAAATAGACAAAAGACAGTACATAAAGAAGAAAAAAAGCAAAGCAAAAAAAAAAAAAGAAAGAAAAAAAACACTACACAACAATATTCCTCATGAACGTAGACATTAATTCAAAAATATAAAACCAGGTAAAATCTACCAATAAAGTGGGTTTTCTCCTGGGAAGTCAAGACTGATGATATACTAAAAAAATCAACTCATATAGTCTACTATATTCTCAACATAAATAAGATCAATCCCATGATCATATTAAATGATGAAAAACATTTTATAAAATTCACACCCATTTCATGATAACTCTCAGCAAACTAAAAATACAAGAGAAATTTCTCAATCTGATAAAAGGCATCAGCAAAACCTGTATGTCACATTTGTTTAAAAAATGGACTTATAACTCATCTTATGACCAAAATAAATTCCAAATGAATCAGAGATGAGATGAAAAAAGAAATATCTATACAAACATTAACAACAAAGCATAGATAAATAATTTGTGGTGTCAAATTCAAAAGCAATAAGAAACAAGATAAATGTGATGATATTTTTAAAAGTTACAGCAAGAAACATCAAAAGTAAAGTCAAAATACAAATGACAAACTAGAAGACAATATTTATAATTTATATCTAAGACAAATGGTTCTTAAAATTCAGATAAAAATAGCAAAAACACATGAGTAGCCAACCCTCAGGGGAAAAAATATGTACACAATCCTTAAACATATGAAATACACAATGCTTCACTCATAACAAGAGAAATGTGAATGAAAATCGCTGGCAGCATCATTGATTGCCTATCAGAATGGCAACTCATGTTGGCAAGGCAGTCTCCTCACACACTCAGAGGAATTTGACAATACTCAATAAATGACATTTGCATTTGAACCACATATCCAAATTCCAGGATCCTTCTAGGAACCTTCTAGGAACCTAAAAATTCCCCTAAAGTGTGTATGTGTCTTCTAAAATACAATACTTCGAGTGTATAAATTTACTGATAGCAAAATTTATAAACAAGAAAACTGCCCAACCACAGAAGATGAATAAATTATAGTATATCTATATGAAAGAGTACTCTGCAGCAGAAAAAGGATGAAAAATATTTCTATAAACTGATATGTAGTTGTCACCTAGATAGTTTAATTGAACAAAATCAATGACCTTTAAAATACCTTAACAGGGGTGCCTGGGTGGCTCAGTTGGTTAAGCGTCTGACTTCCAGCTCAGGTTGTGATTTCATGGTTTGTGAGTTCGATCCCCACACTGTTAGTGCAGAGCCTGCTTGGGATTCTCTCTTTCCTCCTCTCTTTCTGCCCCTCCCCTGCTCATGCTCTCTCTCTCTCTCAAAATAAATAAATAAACTTTACTTTAAAAAATTAATGAATCAGATAAAATACCTTAAAAAAAAATAAGGAAACAATAACAATTAGATAAAGCAACAATGGCAAAATCTGGATTATTTTAAAATCTCTATGTCCATACTATTCTTGTTTCATTAAATATTTTTAACATTAGTCATGCCAAAATTTTTTAAAACGTGGAAGTTAAAAAAATCATATACAACAGTTTTGTTCACTCTGGAATTTTCCTTGAATTTATGTAAGATCAGATCTGCAGTTTCAAGCAGAAGAATCATGATGGGTTATCCATTGTTTCTTCCTTAACATTTCAAATGGAAAAGAAAGTACTGGAAGATGAATACTTTGATACCTAACCAGATTTTAACTGTTTTCATTGTAGGGTGACAGAGAATCACTCAACTGGAAAGCAGGTTTTACAATTTTTTCACTCAGGGGAATCTCTAGAGACCACCAGGTATTACTCCCTCAAGAACATGAGACTGAGCATATCCACCCTTAAGAATGACAGCATTTGCTGACCCTGATAATGTGCTTTCTATTAGCCTGCTGTTGCCCAAGCATTAAAAACATTCTGTTGTGCAGTTCTCTTTTTAAAAAATTCACTAACCTTACTTCTTTGTAAAAGGCATCTGATTTTAAAAGCACAGGTAGATGGACTTACTGAGTTTTATTCTCTTGATGGAAACTCAACACCAAACATTGGGCAAAGTCATCTGTCAAAAAGAAAAAAAAATAGACCTTCACCCCCAATTTAAGCAAAACCTGTAGCTTTGGTTTAATTTTGTAAATATAAAGAATTTAAACACTGAGAAAATGGAAACATATCTTGAAATTTACTATCTGAAAGAGAAAATCCTCTAAAATTTTCAGAATTGGAGTTTATTTTCCTTTCAGTTCCATGACCCAAGAAAGGGATGTTCAAATGTTTTGTCTGTACTGACATCATGCTATATGAATACCCTCAGATTTCCTTCATTTTCTCTCAATCCTTAAATATGTTCTTTAATATTTAAGCTTTCACCTGTCTTGCTTCATCTGACACAAATTGTGATTCTACTGGATTGAAGAGAAAATTCCTTTGTAGCTTACACCATCATATATTTTATGACTTTGCATGCATTTCTCAAGTGGAAAGTGTCACTAACTTAAGTCCTTCCAGCATAAGTCTATCTTCCCCACCCTGTCTCCATCATGGCCTCACATGATTTCATCACTCTCTGGCCTTCTTTTAGTTGGCTGTCTGTAGTGTTAGATTGTGAATTGCATGAAGACAAGTAATCTCTTTTTTTTTCATTATCTACACCATCCACAAGGTACTTAATATTTTAAATACATAAGTAAATGAATGGCTGAAGTAGATACCTTAATTAAATGACTCATAGAAACATCTACAGGGTGAGGTGTTTGCTACAGCCCACAGAACACAGCCTACAGAACACAGCATGCCTGGGACCCATCCTTGACCCCTGTTCCTCTCTTATTTTGCCATTCAGGGCAGGTCTGTGTCAGCAGGACTCATATAAAAAAGGTGGAAACAGAAAGGGGGGCACATTTGCTTCTGAAATCTCCCTTTTAGTCTATGCTGGGTGCGGCTGGTCTTCTGTCATTGTCAGTTTCCTTTCATGACATTCCTTACCTCCTACTCTTTTCCACCTAACTTGAAAAGGAAAGTTGTTTACTTCGAAATGAAGTTGAATACTACTGCCTATCAATAAAACTGTTTGTGAAGCAAACAGAACTTGAGGCATCATTCAAAAGGTAATAAACATCCTGAAGTGCTATAAACTCCATGAGAGAGCAATTTGAGAGCTAGCCATAATAGTAATAATTAACATTTATTGAGCACTTAATATGTGCCAGATATTTTGCTAGGCAGTTTACACTTAACCCGCTAGCAGTTTTTTGAGATAAGCATTATTACCTTTTACAGATGAGGAAGCAGTCACATAGCATTCAAAATAGGTCTATCTGACATCAAAATACATTCACTTAAGCATGCAGCTGGAGGCACAAAAAGTAATCACGGAAAAGAGGCACTGCTTTGACCAAATAACATAGCACTGTGGCATCCTTTTGATCCTAAGACATTCAAACTGATGGAGGGACATGGATTTATAGTTAAATATTTCTACACCACTGGAGTTGTTCTAAAGTTGGGGCTGGGTGGCGCTATAGGCCTTGGAACCCAGCACTGTGATTATGTCCCTTAAAAGAAAAAAAAAAAAAAAATCCATGCAAACAACTGAAGGAAGTCCAATGCTGTTCTCTACAGTATTCAGTTACCTCTCAGATTTATTGCCAATAATACCATCCATTTATTTTTTTTCAATTTTTTTTAATGTTTATTTATTTTTGAGACAGAGAGAGACAGAGCATGAATGGGGGAGGGGCAGAGAGAGAGGGAGACACAGAATCGGAAGCAGGCTCCGGGCTCCGAGCCATCAGCCCAGAGCCTGATGCGGGGCTCGAACTTACCAACCGTGAGATGGTGACCTGAGCTGAAGTCGGACACTCAACCGACTGAGCCACCCAGGCACCCCAACCATCCATTTATTAATTAATACCTTTTGTGTTATCAGTTATAATTATTTATTGATCATTAAGGTTAGCACTAAGTTCAAAAATTCTTTCACTTAACACACTTGAACAACTAAAATACTTAACTAGAAATATCTGGTATCTTCCAGTAGTTTATTAGTCCTGGTACCATATGATTATAATCTTAACATGGAATAGTCTGTTCTTTAAAGCAAATCTTAAATCCTAAAAAAGAAACAAAACAACAAAAGCCAAAAGAACTATATCATCTGTCTTTTCATATTTTTAGCTGATTTAAATTAATATGGCTATCAGGCTTATTGACGTCTATAATGCTTTTCTTCTAAGATTCTCTAAAATGTTCTGAATCAATTTTAAAAACGCTAAGCCTGTCATCCTCCACCTAAGCTCTTCATTACTTTTCAAGTCAATATCTTCTCTTTAAATTCCTTTTGACTCTCCTCTCCTTCGGCATCTTTTCTGACCATTCTCTAAGCTCTTTTAAAACCTCCTTTATACCAGCATAGCAAGTCACATTCCCCCTCCCTCATCTTCCACTGTGTTGTCTTAGGGTGATAAAAGAGAATGAAAAACAAAGGCTTTCTTAACGTTGTTATGATTTACGTTTCTTAATTAAGTGATATATCCCAGTGGCAGTGAGAACAGGGTATTTGGAGAGGGCAGGGAGACACATTTGGATCTGAAAGTACCAAGCTGAAATAAACATAATGATGGCAATTGAACTACAGTGCTGACTTGGGAGGGATTACAAGAGCCGAAACATTCACAGAATAGAGTCTGGCACATAGTGCCATTAAAAAGTATTTCACACTCATCATACACATAGCAATGACAAAGCATTCAGTGGAGTTACTACAAATATTCAACAAGAGATATTTGTCTTCATTCCTCACTAATAATTATCAAAATATATTCTTAGGGGCCCAACTGATCCAACAGAAACACAAATATGTATTCATTCATTTTGCAATTGGATAAAGGAACTAAAGGACGTTAGATTAAAGTAAGCACGCAACCTACCCACATACATCCTAACTATGGATGTAGAAATTAATTCTATTGATCACTAAGTTTATCTGAGTATATAAAAGTAAAACAAAATGAGACTTAAGTAAATTATAATTAATGAATATATAAAGAGGTATTAAGTTAATTTATCATTTTATTCACATGATACACTGGGTGACATATCGAGCGCATTTCCAGAACTTATATGTATTTCTGATATTAGGTTCACTTAAAGGCAGAACATTCACTACTAGGTGAATAGACCTTTAATGTATATGAAAGTGAAACTTCAAATTTCTTTAGCTATATAAGTTGTAGAACTGAAATGCACCAACTTCTTTAAAACAAAGAACTCTGTCATAAAATATTAGTGACAAAAATGTAATTTAAAAAACCAAATACAATCAGGAAACATGTGCTTATGGGCAATGCATAATCTTAAAAAGAATTTAAAATAACTCTAAAGTTATTGATTTTTGTCCCTTCATTTCATAAAAACTACAAATTCAATTTCATGATATACAAAAGAAAAATGTTTCAAAATAGTACAACCTAAAGGAGTTTTTGTGTTTGTGGATTTCAATAATAGAATAAATCTCTCTTTTTAAGATGTCACTTTAGAAGTTTTTTCTTAAACTTCCAAATGTGTATATTTTCAATTACTTTAATAATAACTCTTCGTTGGCCTTCTAGGAATTCTTACCACTGCATTTTGATGTATTGTATTAATAATGTTCTGATGTATGTTTTGGTTTAAATAGGTATTGTTAAAGGTGACCTTTTGGTTTGATTGTTTAGCTGACTTTAGTGCTAATAAGATAAAGAATGAGGTGCCTAATGAACCTCGCGTATGGAAATAATGATAGATGGCTTATTTGGAATTCTACAGACGTGACACTGCCAAGCCCGCTGAGGAGTCTCTGGAACCTAACTAATTTTAGAGAGAGGTTTTATTGATTACACAGAGACAGGGCACATTGTAATCATTTTTACAGCAAGGTATTGCCTGAGGTACCAAAATCCATTAAGCAAGGATTATAAACTTTGTTTTAAACTGGATCCTAAATTGTTTCTTGATGTATAGTCAACAACAGCTCGGTAAGATCAATCACAGTTACTAAGGCATATTAAAATCAACTTGTTTAATTTTAATTGCTCATATGCCTGACCCTCTGAGGTGCAGCTGTTCATGAAGCTCGATTACGTTTTTTCCCAGATAGGAGTTTCATTTCAGTTTACATTATAATCATTTCTTTCCGAAGGCCACCACATAATCTACTTTTTACCATTCTACTTTTAATTTACTTTTCCTATCCTTAAAAAGGTACAGGAAATGATGCCTCGCTATGACATTTTGGGTCATTCTGTACATCGTTTCATCCTTATAGGAAATAAGATGTTTCAATATAATTATTTGAGTTGAATGTTAAAATATGTTGTATATAACTGTACACAGACACATTTGCAAAAGTTTCATGTGGATATATTCTTACAGAATCTTAATAGTTTAACTAGACTAGCTTCTACCTGGGAGTCAAAATATTTAGTTTGTTTAATGGCATGTAAGTTGTCTTGTTTTAAATGGGTACTTTATATATTTGATGTATTGCATAGCTAGAGTATGAATACAAGTACATCTTAAATATTTATTAAAATGTAAAAGATTGTAAATCAACATCCTTATTCTACGGCATATGAGAAAAAAAGGAAAAGAAGGTAAACATGTGAGCATGGCTTACCTGGGAATAAAGTGACTTTAACAATCAGAAGGCCTGACATCAAGATCTAGAGTCCCATTAAATAATTATATAACCAACAACCTAGTTAATTTCTTTGGGCCTCCATTTCTACATCTGTAAAATAAAAATAAAATAGAAATAAAATAAAGATATGGAAATTTGAATCTCACTATGCAATACATCTGACAATGTTTTAGAAATTTAAATGTTCAGTATTATTGTACATGTGTACATATATACATAGACTGATACATATATATGATCTATTCAATTTGTCAAAGGTCAAGAAATATACAAGTAACTGTAATCAGGGAAGAGGTGACAGAAAAGAGTCCAGTGCAGTGGGGAATTAATCTAATTTTGAAATTATGCGTTTTATGTTAAATGAGTTCATGCATTTTTAAAGTTATAAGTTCAAAATAACTAGACAAACACTTAAAATTTCAGGCTTGTTAGGTTATAGTGAGCTAAACACTAAGATTGCATTAGTTAAAATGCATCCATTGCATGTGTATATAGTCGATCTTCTAGTAATTTAACTTTTCTTTAACTCTCTAGCTTCAACTCAATAAAAATATTTAAAAATTAACTTCAATGTTTTGAATTTCAGATGAAGTTGAATATCACGGTGACATATCCTTAAACACAAATTGAGTGAGAAAATTACTAGCGTTATCGTATTTAGTAATATGTGTATCACTTCATTTCTTAAATACCAAAATGTGTTTACTAATGCATCAATTATAATTGAGTCACTGATTATTCTAATCAAATTGTTTAAGGTACAGGAATGAAATGTCAACGTTAAATTTCAGTTTTCCCTTGGTTTAGTCTTAAATGCATTATAAGTTAACACAAATAAAACACTTTGTCAATTTCCTAAGGGAAAGAAAGAAGTATAGCATGACATGGTGTATCAGTTTTGTTGGCTGACTGATAACTCTCCACCCCAGAATGTATCATGGATATTACATCATGCTGCTTGGTGTGGCTGGGAAGGCAAAATCCAGCTGACAACAGAATAACATTCCCTCCATTGACTAGTCTGTTCTCTTTAGCTTCCTGGATACTTTCCCCTCTATCCCCTGCTCTCTCTCTTAAATTCATCACCCTTAAAAAATTTTACCCTTCCTCCAGATTTCTTTTATTTTTTCCTCTGTCTCCTAAGAATCACCTACAATTTCTATTATCATCACTTTGAAGATGATCCTTAAATTTTTATTGGTAACCTAGACTTCCTATCTAAGCTTTAAAATCATTTATCAAATTACTTCCTCAATGGCTACTAAGACATCCAAAAAGGCAGAGACGACATTTCGACTTGTCATAGTATCTCTAACACTTAGCATAGTGCCTGGCACATAGTAGGTAGACATGAAATAAATGGAAAATGAAGGAATGAATGAATGCACATTTTATAAGGATTAATGTGATGTCTACATTAGATGAAGAAGACACTATGAGAGATTCTGATTTAGTTTGAGGCCTCTGGCAATCATTCCAAACAAAATGATGAGGCTGTGCAATAGAGCGCTGAGTGTAGGACTAGAACAAAAGTTACCTAAAGAGCCATTATTTAGAAGAAAGGCCTTACATGCCTATCTTGCAGTTTATGCCGTTACCTCAATCTGGAGAGCCCTTCTCCTATCAAAATTATTCCAATTCTAGAAAGAGGCTTAAAGTTCACTTATTCCATTAAATCTAAGCTACTTATCAGATCCCACATTATTTTTCTTCTCTCAGCTCTTATAATAAATGAATAATTACACACAACCCCCTGCCACACACACACACACACACACACACACACACAGTGGAAATAGCATTAGCTTCAGAGAAGAGTAGACACATGTAAAATTTTAACACTGTCAATCACTACTTCTGTGGCTACAGGCAATCTTTTTAAGGCTTCTGAGACTCACTATTTTCTTATCCTACAAGATTATTATCAAGATTAAAATTAATAAAATAATACATAAAATTCATTTTGCACAAAATACATAGAATTTTCATTTCTATTGTATTTAAAATAAAGTTCATACACACTGGCACGTAGTTTTTGTCTCTGAATACTTCAGGTTTGTCCCTTAACCAGAGTGAGACATTTAACAAAGATCATATGGATCTTTGTAGCCTCCACGGCACACACTTTATACTTGATATATTCTTGATCATTATTTGAAATTTTTGCACCTAACTCCATTTTATAAATATTTTTTCTATAGTATTTGATTTGAAAATGTTCAAAGTTATGCCCCTCAGGCATGTAGGTGTTTAAAGCTTTAGGGTAATAGAAATAATAATGCATTAATCTGGGTCTACCAAAATCTTGCTTTTTCTGGGTGTATCTATTATGCTTGAGAAAATATTCAAATTCCACACAGTGAAGACTAATTTTTGAGGTTCTAATAAATTTATTAGTTATAAAACCTGAGGTTTTTTCAGGGTTTTTTTTCAGCTATAGGCAAATAAAATGTTGACATTATCAGTATCCGTGTACTTAGGTTCTTACATATACTTCTTTTTTTTTTAATATGAAATTCATCGTCAAATTGGTTTCCATACAACATCCAGTGCTCATCCCAACAGATGCCCTCCTCAATACCCATCACCCACCCCCCCTCCCTCCCACCTCCCATCAACCCTCCGTTTGTTCTCAGTTTTTAAGAATCTCTTATGTTTTGGCTCCCTCCCTCTCTAACTTCTTTTTTTTTTCCTTCCCCTCCCCCATGGTCTTCTGGTAAGTTTCTCAGGATCCACATAAGAAAGAAAACATATGGTATCTGTCTTTCTCTGTATGGCTTATTTCACTTAGCGTAACACTCTCCAGTTCCATCCACATTGCTACAAAGGGCCATATTTCATTCTTTCTCATTGCCACATAGTATTTGAGGATGTGGAGAAATGGGAACCCTCTTGCACTGTTGGTGGGAATGCAAACTGGTGCAGCTGCTCTGGAAAACAGTGTGGAGGGTCCTCAAAAAATTAAAAATAGATCTACCCTATGACCCAGCAATAGCACAGCTAGGAATTTACCCAAGGGATACAGGAGTGCTGATGCATAGGGGCACTTGTACCCCAATGTTTATAGCAGCACTTTCAACAATTATGGAAAGAGCCTAAGTGTCCATCAACTGATGAATGGATAAAGAAATTGTGGTTTATATACACAATGGAATCTTACATATACTTCTATAACCATTATGCCATAGCTACATAATTCAACCCAAAACTATTAAACATCAAATCAAGGGCTTAAGTTGATGATAAAAGTGATTGAGTTTTGCTAAAAGGCATAAATGGTAATATAATCTAAATATATATATTTTTCAAAGTTCCTATGTATTTAGTATTTCAATAAAATATTCACACATAATTCTAAGAATTTTAAGTATTTCATATAACACTTTAAAGGACAGAAACCAGTATAAAGTACTTTTGTATTTTGCTATAAATGGTCTTTAGAAACCTGAAAGTTTCTGAGTTTTCCTGGTGGCCTGTTACTAATATTCATCCCCCTATTATTCTATAACTCACTCAGGCATACAGGGTAAGGCTTCTAGCGAGTTGGAACCACATGTTTCACTGCATTTTGTCAGATTACTCTTTGCCAACATCAACAAGGAAATTTATGCAGACAGTCTCAATAGATTCACCAAGTTAACAAACAGACAAGTAAGGATAAAAATTGATAAATTACAGTCACCTTTTCTTACAAATGCCAGACTTTATATGTTATTTAGATATGTTGAAGTTGAAAAATTTAAAAATCTATCGTGTGAAGCAAACATTCTGTGGTGTTTGCTATTTAGACTTTCGTAGAGAAATCATCCAAGTGAAAAATTGGACCATCTTGTTACTGTCACACGATTTCCTATTAGCTACTAACCTGCATTGCCTTAAATTGAACATGTGGCACACTGCTGTATATTTCATGTCACATTTCTCTCAGAAGGTCAGCTTTTTCTGAACGTCCACTGGTATTTGTTGAAAGCAAGTTCCAAAGAGAACCGTGAGTTTGAGAACTTGGGCCAAAATAAAAATATGGCAGAAGGACATTTGCTCCTTGATGATCTAGTTCTGGACACATGTACCACACTTCTGGGATCCAAAGCTCAGTCATTACCTAGCAGCCAATGACAAGGCCCAAACTCAAAATACTAGCAAATACAGGGAAGATATCACATGATTCTGTATGGAATTAATTGGTAATATTTTTTAAGTGTACAACAGCCTTGGTAAAAAATAGAAAATTTAAGATGCTATATAAATATTGTTGGTTCGTTCAAAAGCAAAAACATTGGAATTATCAATTAGCACAGTAGACAAGGAGCTTAAGTTTTAGCTATATAGCTAATGTTGCATTTTTAGAATGGTCATTAGTCACTCATGCTGGTAGAGGGAGGTAAAAATTTCCAAGAAACATTCTGTTTTAAGTGTTACTAAACAGCATTTTCAGATTGTTTTATTAATCACCAAGCATTGTATTAAGCACCTGTGAATTGCAAGAAGCTGTGTTCTGTGCCCAACAGCAAGTCACATAGACACTGAGCGTGAACATGGACACTGACCGTGACCATGGACACAAAAGTATACCAGGGAAATAAGTTTGAAAACTTTTAGTGATATTACAAAAGAAAAAACATTTAGTGTTTTAGAAGGAAATAACAGAGAAGCATAACAAACTTGTTATCCTTTGCCAATTAAATCAGCTATAATACATTTTATTCTTATTTTTGGTTTTACATGTAACCTAGGAAGGAATGCGTATGTATCGGTCAGAAAATGGCACACTGGGTTGGTCAGGCAAAACATCCAAATCAAATCTGGCAATTAATATACTGGAAGTTGTTGCATGTCAATTATGAAGTATGAGGACATATTAAGTGAAAATGTCGATAGGAAATTGGGGGGGGGGGTTCATGGTAAGGCTCAAAACAGAGGTTGAAAATAGGGATGTATATTTAAAAATCATCCATGAATAAATAGACGATGAAGCCACTGGTGATTTATATGGAAAGAATAGAAATAAAAGGGCAAACTGAGGATAATTCTCATGTAAATACTAAAAAAGGAAAAGGAGCCATACTTCAACATAGTGTTTTCAGATAAGAGTCCCTGATACCTAATGTGCTTCTACTGAATATATTGTAACTTTGAGATACTACTACCCTAATTCAGTTAACCATCAAAGTTTAAAAGTGGTTAAATACCAGTTTAAAAAACATCTATTTCATAATAATGCTATTTATTACAACTGCGAAAAATAAATTCTACCACATTACTGCTTAGTAAACATCTCTGAACCAAATTTACAGCAAAATATGCACATCGACATATACTATGTATTTAGAGAAATAGCATGATAACATTGGAAAATTTTCAAGACTTGGTCCATCTGGCTCCACAGCTTATTGCTTTTTCTGTATCAAACTATCAATGGCCAAGTTATTTGGAGAACATGAATATCAGAAGTGAAGATAAGCTGTATAAAAAGAACAGAAAGATAGAAGATAACTGCATTGATGATTGTCAACAGCTCTACTAATAATCTAGCTTTGCAATCAATTATGAAATAGAGTTAACTGGCTTAACTCTGGATTAATCTGATGTGTACATCAGATGACGAAGATGCTATGGGTGTTGTTTTATGGTAGAATCATAGCTGAATCACTTCCATGTACTCAGTCCAGATCTATCTAAAAATCACACGATGGATTTGCCAAAACTGGCAGAAACAAGTTAACTATTATTCTATAACAAGGTAATTTTTTAATATTCCTCTTCTTGATCATTATTATAACCTTAAATACTATTATGGCATAATAATACTAGTATTTAAGGTACGTTTTTCCCTTTCTTTGGAATTTCACGTTTTCTAAGGCCTGTATATTTTAACAAACCATTGGTTTTAATATTATTTTTTCTGGTTATAAGCCTTCTACCCTCATCCATAGATTTTTTTTTAAAAAATCATGTCTTGCATTGATAAAACCTAAGAGTGGCCAGGGACATTGAATTTTTCTACTTAATTTAGAACCTGACTTGGTTGTTTCAAATCAAAATCTAGCCTGAAGCACATTTTCAATGAATGAGCAAAGTTATGGAGGGGGTTAGGGGTGGGGAGTTATCCGCATTCTCAGTGGCTCAGTATTATAACATTAAATGAAGTGGCAAAAATGTGGCTTTAATAAGTTTAAATGAAAAGTTTTAAAATATTATTATTTTGATGGGTAAAGGAATAAGCGAAAGGTTTCAAAACTAATAATTCTCAGAATACACTTTTAATAAGTAGAATACAAAAAGACAAACATTTAATAATTATGATGGAAGAAAAATAACTTTTCAAAAAGGTCATTCTAAGTACAGTTCACGTTTTCTTGACAGCCCTTTGAAAAAATATAAGTGGTACTTATTTGTGGAAGAATCGTGGTCTCCTGAATTTTGATGCTCACAATCATTGCTGTGGGTTTTATATATTATGAGTCACTTTGATTGCTCTCATTATATCCTCTTAAGCTTTGATTCTGCCAGATTCTATCTGCAAATGGGCTGCCCCCAAAACAATGGCACCATTAATTGCTAAGTGAGCTGAAAAACAATGAGACCTGCAGGCTCTTGTACAAATGGACAGTCAGAGCCATCGGCCTAATCAGATACGGTTGTGCTCACTTGTGGACTAGTTGGACTCCTCAGAAATGTTGCCCACATCTGTCACTTTCTCACTTCTCACAGTAAGCACATGTCAAGCTTTATCATTCTACAGTCTTGTTTTCTAAGAAATCTCTGTGCATATATGTGAGCAAGAATCATATTGGTTTGACATAGTCCTTCACAGGGAGCTCAATTAGAAGCCAGACTCAGAGAAAAACATAAAAAATACATGAGTATAAGAAAGGTTCAATATTTGTGTGAGTTAAAAGGAATAATACAGTAGTAAAATCTAAAAATCTTTCAAAAGTCATGCATAGATCTTGTTAACACTGTAATTTCTGATCTAAGTCAATACACCACCATTTCAGAACTCTATACACCCATAATCTCCCATCTAATGCAAGAAAACACACTAATCACATTTAATTTTAAATCAAAATCAAAAATTAAAAAAATATATTTGTGTAAGGGTTTCAATAATTATAAAGAATTGGCACCCCAGCTTTGGAATTAACAGAAACGAAAAAATCATTGCATTGAATTCTTAAATAACAACTATTATAATTATTTCCCTCATTCTCTGAGACAGGAATATAAATATTTGATAATATAAACAGCAAAATAGTCTCATTTGTGCACATGATTTAAAACTTACATGTAATTTTGATTTCAAACTAGGTGGTTTTCGGATCCTCTCCTTGGACTTGACTAGTTCAGTTGTTCAGAGAAAAAATATTAGAAACTTATCAGTTACTGGGATGCCCGACTGGCTCAGTCAGTAGAGCATGCAACTCTTGATCTCAGAGTTGTGAGTTCAAGCCCCACACTGGGTGTAGAGCTTACTTGAAAGAAAGAAAGAAAGAAAGAAAGAAAGAAAGAAAGAAAGAAAGAAAGAAAGAAAGAGAAAGAAAGAAAGAAAAAATGGAAGGAAGGAAGGAAGGAAGGAAGGAAGGAAGGAAGGAAGGAAGGAAGGAAGGAAGGAAATTACTACTCTTTTTTTGTCGTTTTCTATTGCTATTTACCTTTAAGTGCTTGTTATTTTTGCCTTACAAACTAAAATTATAAAAGCACAGAGGACTTGTTTTAAGAATAATAAATCACCTACATAAAAGGTAACCAAATACAGATGCATGTCTATTTAACAAATATTTGTTGCACATCTAGCTAAAGTCAGGTCCAGTGCTAGCCTGGAGACCCCAAGAGTAAATGAGAAAGTACAACTACAGCCACAGATCTGAGTCAGCTTGTTGAATATACATAAGTGTCTGCAAGTAGTTAGTCTATACTTTCTTTGTCTATTCTAACCTGTTCTTCTGAAACAAAGATGTAATCTATGAGAAGGGCATAGGCTTAAAATCTGGGAAACTTGGATTTAGGAAATTAGGACTCATCCCTGAAACTATTCAGCAGTTATAATTTAGGAGAGTCACTTAAACTTTGTGTCTTTGTTTCCTTATTTTCTTGTCATGTGTTTTTCTTCATAGCTCCCTGCCTTTGCATAAGTTCATCATTATAGGGACACTGGTAGTGTGTCTTATTGTCCTTAGTTTTCCTGTAGCTTAGTAAAATGTAGTAAGAGTTCAATTCAAATTCTTTCAACCTAACTAAACTTATAGGTAAAATAAGAATTTTCACCAAACTACTAAAATTTCTTTAATATACAGACACGGTTATAGGCAGTATTGATTTTAGCCCAAACTTTATGGAAATAAAATGAATAGCTATTAAGTCTGGAATTTGTTTTATATGCAGGGATTGCTCTATGTTCTTCAATGCAATTATCTCATTTAATATTTTCAAATGTACTGTGTAGTTACTTAGCTGTAGTTAGGAGTAGTTACTTAGCTGTAAAGATTCACCCAAACAATCCAGGACAAATCTTTAGTATATCTATGTTCTTACTATGAATGTAAAGTCTTCACCATCATACAAGTTCACTATCAGTTAAGTCACTATCTGTGTCTTTGTCCTTTTTTTCTTAACTTTTTTATTAGAATCACCAAACAAAGCACACAAAAACAGAGAGATATGTATATGCAACCATCACCAACCTCTTTCCCTCTCTCCACTGATTTATTTTAAAGTAAATCCCAGACACTGTAACATTCCACTCTAAGTACCCTCAAAATATTATCACACATAAAAATAAAAATAAAAATAATTTCATATCATCTAATACATATCTAATAAGTTTCAAATTTCCCCAATTGTCTCATAATTGTTTTAATAATTGGCTTGTTCAAATCAGGATTCAAACAAGACATACAATTTCTTCTTTCAATATATTTCTTGTAATATCTAGCATACCTGTCAGTTTTTCAAACTTTCTACTCCACTACTTGTTTTGTTAATAACTAATTATTTTCCCATTTACTTATTTCATGCTTCTAAAAACACATTTATCCTAATGCAAGAATGACCAGTTTTACTCTGATAATTTGGCTATATTGCTACACAGCTGGAATCAAATATATTTGGGCTGGAACCATGTCCTGTCACTATTAAATAAAATAACAATGTGCTATTTGATCATCATTATTAATTATCACTAAAAGAGTTATAGATATTATATGCACAGTGGTCAATAATTTATTTTCCTAGAGCAATCCAAATAATCTGTCAATATAGAACTATTCATTCAGAGTTAGTATTTTTGTTTCAATAAAATATTTGTAACAAAGGCTTTAAATGCTTAAGGTGAAAATATTCTTTTAATTGATCTAGCCAGATTGGAGACAACTATAATTATTATTTTGCCATACTCGATTTTCTTGCTTATATAAGAAATAGAGAGGTATGGAATGAAGATACAGAGAGACTAATAGGAGTTATGGGGGCAAACTCTAGATTCAGGTAGAACTAATCCAAACCCCATTTCTGGTTTCATAGCTTTTTGATCTACAAATCTCAATCTTTCTGAGCATGTTTCCTCACTGAAAATAAATTAAAATAGTCTATATTGTTCAGAAGCTTAAAGAAATGTTGTGTGGCCATTAGGAATGCTAGTTCATTCATTATACAGCACACATTTGTCTATGCTTAATTATTTACTAAGTGGACAACTTATTAATGCCTTAAGAGTATGAGCTGTAAAGTGGTATTAATAATAAGGTATAAATGGGTATCTTATTGAAAATTTGAGAGAGCCTGTGGCATCTTGAAAATATATTTTAAAAAACCAACCACAACAAACCTTTCACTAAAGGCATTTCTGGTTTGAAATATCTGATCATACTCCTGTCACCAAATTTAAAATATTGTGATAGATAGCCATGGCTTCAATTATATTGTAGGTTCAACAATGAAAAAATAGTCAATATATATATATGTATGTCACCTAACAATACAAAGAGTTCCTCTTGCTGACTCTGTTCACTTTGTTTATACTTATTTTTTTAACCAAACTATTGACCCATTTGACTTGCATAAATGTAAGTTAAAGACAATTATCTACAATTTAAGGACACTTCTGCTACTATGTGAGATGACTACATATTACTGCGATCTTAACTAGTGGATATAAAAATAATTCTCTTCAGCCTTGCAGCTGTCTAGATGCAAATAAAACATTTGAGATTTTGTACAACCTATACTCATTTGCAGACTTAAATGTGTCATTTTTAGTCCCTCCAGGAAGAGATAACCAAAAACCTACCCAAAACATGCTGCCTTCAATTTTTACTAAAATGTAAGGAGAGTCAAAGGGTTCTCTTTGGTTCAGAAATAGTTCATTTTATAATCCACAAGAATAGTCTTTCTGCCTGATGTAACTACCTTGATTATTAGAAAAATATTGTATCAGAAATTTGACACAAAATGGACGTTTTAGGATCTACATAACTGCTTCTGTATTAAATTACTTTTACGTAACATCCAAGTAGAGTAACGGAAAATATTACCATAAGTAATTGATTATTTAAAATAATTTTAGGTGTGGTCCAGAAGAATAAAAACAGTTTACTACTATAAAGAGAACCTTACAGCAAGACACTTTAAATACACTCAATTTTTTAATACAACTTCAAAAAGCAATTCAGAATCCTAGAAAAGAGAATTTATGGAACCCTAGGGAGGAGACCCAGATATGACGCCTCTGGTTTCCACCTGGACAGTTCCATTAACACGTTTGAAACACAAGAGCCTCCTGGGACTCAGTGCAGCGTTTTGTCTCACTGACTTTATCCTTTCCATCTGACAGTCACCCTTTGAGATCCAGGCCTGGACTGTGTCCAAGCTACAACACATTAGTTATGTTAACTGTGATATAATAAAGAATGTGCTTTAAATAAATTGAACTGTGTATTATAAGCAAACAAATATAATGAATCCAAAAGATTTAGAAAATAAATGAAAATGGTAAAGCTTAATGGCTCAAAATTAAAGCAAGCAGTGTCCCAAGCAAGTGTGTACGTGTATATGACTGAGCTGGGCAAGTGGCTTATGCAGAAGGGAGAAAATGTCAGGCGTGGTAGAGGAAGTGAAGAGAAAAGACTGCTTCATGGAATTAGCCAAATCAGTGAGAAGCCTGCCTAGATAGAAGGGAAAGCAGATGGTACACAGTGGCTACACTAACAACAGCAATACAGATTCTAAAAGTCAAACTCCTACTGTCCGGTTTTTGCTTTCTTGATTCAGTCCAAACTACCCATTTTTTGCTGTCACTGAGACACACGCATACAGTCTTTGGAAAAGTTTACAGTACTTCCCATTCACAATTTAAAAAACTGGGAATTTTCATTATAAAATATTCTTCCAATTATAAACCTAACATTTATTTTCAAAAGCATTCACAACTTTTAGTAAATAATGGTATGTGAAATTTAGGGTTTCCTAAAGTTCGCTTGACTTACTATAAATTGTTATGTGTTCTCAAAGCTTTCATTCTGGGATTAACTCACAGCGTGGCTTGTTTTAAACCTTATCCTTATGTGAATGAAAAATCAGAACTTTTTAAACCTTCTCTAAAAGGAATATAGTTATTCTCTCTTTGGCCCTGGTTTACATAACTAAATACTATTGCAAAATATTCAAAACTATTGTTTTGAATTTTCCCATTGTGTTTTTCCACAGAGATTCCTCTTTTCTCAAACATCTCTGATAACTCAAATCTCACTGAAGTATAGAAAAATACAGTAATAGATGTGCAGTACAGCATTAATGTGTACTTAAAGAGTTTACACTTGTATATAATATGAATTTATACTTGTCTTTGCTATGTTTCTGTTCATCCAATCCATATATGACTCAAATTATAGATCTACTCTGAAGGAAAGGTGGAAAATCAGTAAGAGTTGACAATTCTATACTGTCATTGCAGGTGGTAAAGCGATAAGTAAAATTAGAGGGTTTTAAGATCCTAGTATCAGGAAAGAGATAATAATAATTTAAAGTAGATAGTATTAAGCCAAGAATACTTGTTGT
The DNA here is from genome assembly GCF_018350175.1 of Felis catus. Taxonomy (NCBI): domain Eukaryota; kingdom Metazoa; phylum Chordata; class Mammalia; order Carnivora; family Felidae; genus Felis; species Felis catus. The sequence continues at coordinate 105,621,330 of NC_058371.1, read as the reverse complement.
AACCTCTAAAATAATCACTAAAAGAATAGTAAGAAATGTATGACTAACAAGCTAGTTTGGGTGTAGAGGTAAGGGGGAGGAGGAAGACTAAATAATCTAAGGCTTGCATTTGGTTAATTCAAAGAAAACAAGAAAAAAAAAGAATAATAGATGACATATGGGACAAGTAGGAAAACAGTTATTTAGAAATTTAACTAGAAATATATAAATCAGCAATTTTATTAATAAAAAATGGACTAAGTATTCCAAAAGAATGTGAGAGATTATTAAAAAAATAAGCTACTTATGAAAGGTATATATTAAATATAAAGCTACATAAAGTTTGAAAGTAAAAGTAAAAATTCAAACAAAAAGAAATTTTTTATAGTTATAGACTTTAAGGCAATACATATTATTAGAGAATAACTGGTACTTCAAAATGTTGATAAGCTGGTAAATCCACTTGAAAGAGAAAATTCAAAATCGTTATCGATCTAATGGTTTTGTTTCAAAACATATTCATCAAAGGTTAACAAACTAAAAGGAAAAATTGATTAATCCCTAATTATAGTGAGAAATAACATTTCTCCAAGTGATCAAATAAACTGATAAAAAATCAGTAACTGCATAAAAGAATGACAATGAACAAATCTGGCCCAAGTGATTGGTATAGATTACCACACACCATAATGAACGAATGCATTTTCTTTTCAAATAAACATTTATCAAAAGGAACCATATGTTAAGTCATAAAGGAAGGCTTAACAAATTGCAAAAGATTTAAATTATTTACAGTACGATCTCTGACCATAGCAGAAATACAATATAAGAAAATTCCCAACTTCTAAAAAAAACAGTCAAAGAAGAAATCAGAATGAAAAGTATGAAATGTTTTCCACTAATTGATAATGACAAAAAGATATGCAAAAGCCTAGGAATACAGTTAAATTTGTGCTTAGAGGAAAATTTATAATCTTAAACATATATATTGTACACACAAAAAATGAAAATCAATTATCTATGTATTTGTCTTTAGAAATTAGAAAATAAATAGCAAATTAAACTAAAAGAAAATAACAAAGTAAATAAAGTAAAAGCAGAAGAAAACAAAGGTAGGTAGGTAAATTTACTGTAGGTAAAAGTCAGTAAAACCACAAATTTATTCTTTAAAAAGACAAAAAATGTTGACAAATATATGGCAAGACTGAGAAAGGAAAAAAAAAGGAAGAGAAGGCAGAACTTATCAACATTGGAAATGAAAATGAGGACATAATTACAGAGGCTACAAACTTTAAAAATATAAGAAAAAAATATACATACAAGTATATACCAATAAATTTTAAAATTTACATGATCTGGAAAAATTTCTAGGAAAATATTTTATCAAAATTTTACAAAAGAAGTTTTAAAATTTAAGTATTCCTATTACTGTTATATCTTTATTTGTCTTTTTATAAGGAAATGTCCTGCCCCAAATTAACTTACCCAGAATTTTTTTCCAAATATTTAAGTAAAATCCTACTCAAAGTCTTCCAGAAAATAGAAAAAGGAGTAATTCCCAAATCATTTTATGGAGTCAGCATAACCTTGCTACAAAAACCTGGTAAAGATATTGTAAGAAAGATAATATACAGACAAATATCTTCATGAATAAGGATGAGGAAGAAACCCTGAACAAAAACATTAGCAAATCAAAGCCAGCCATATAAAATGAATTAAAATTTTATACTTACAGAGAGTTTTCTATGACTGAGCAATTGATAGCCACTAAAGATATAGGAAGAATGATATTTTTTTAATTATGGTTGATCACAATCCAAAATATATTTCAAGTATAATATGATGATTTACACTTATAAATTAAGTAATAGAAACTTTCAAAATAAAATGTGAGCAAATATGGTTAATATTCTGGCCATAATATGCAATATATTTCCTGATGTAGGTTTCCTCACAAGGTTTTCTTGTGACCTTAATAAATCAAATATATGTAATAAAAGATTTCTCAAATATGTTCCTCAGAATTCTGGTACATTTTAAGAGGAAAACACACTAGAGTTTCCCAAATTTGTTTGATCTTGAAATCACCATCTCCCTTTTTCTGGCATGAAGCAGTACTCTTCGAGTAATTTTACTTTAAGTAAACTTTAAGTAAACTTGACAATTCAAAGAACCTTTGAGGTTGGTATGCCATGTATTATACAAATGAGGAAACTAAGGCTCAAAAAAGTAAGACTTGCCTAAAGTCACTTGGTAGACAAGTGGAACAAAATACACACATTTCACTTTCAATGTTTTATGAAGTCCATATAGAAGACTAAGCTGCTATTTTATTCATTTAGATTGTGCCAATGTTGTCACATCTTTACAAAAAAAAAATTAGTCATATATCAGCAACTTGGGAATTATATTTTAAAAACTCATCCCTCATTACAATATACATGCAAAACATGAAAGGTAAGAGGTAACTAACAAACATTTATCCCTCTTCTTAGTCCTACTTTCTGTCTTAAAACATCAGATCATTGGCAATGATACTGAATATAGCAAGTTCTCTGATCCCAGTTTTCCTTATCTATCTGAATCTTCCTAGATCAATTTCCTTTTACTCTTTGACATTGTACATTTGTCTTGCCAATTTCCAACCCTGGGTCAGCCCATCTGCTCATTTCCTTTGTTCCGTTTCCCAGGCTGCTAAGAATATATTACATTGAAATCAATATCGTTATGCAACTTTCTCGCTCTGTTTTTAGAAATACATTTTACACTTGTTGTCCCAATCCACTTGTTGTCCCAGTTCTTTAATCAACCACTAGTAGATTTCAAATCCCAGTTTGTAAGCCCAGCAGATGTCCTTGTTTCATTCTGTAAGGAAATAGAAACCATCAGGAGCAAATATTTTCAAACATCCTCTCCACCTCAAAATTTACTTTAAAAAATCACTTATTATCAATTCTATGTGCTCTTTTCTCCAAGAAAATCATGCTTTTCCCCAATAATTAATTATCTACCAATTATTGTCTGCCTACTCAACTCTTCTTGGAAGAGTCATCTGTATTTGCAGCCTCCTCTTTCTCACTTGCACTCATTCTTCTATTTATTCTAACCTACTTTTTCTCTGATGACTCCACTAAAAATGTTCTTGAAAAAAATCTCCTATTGTCTCACAGTTGTCAAGTCCAATGACTTCTTAAAAGTCCTCATCTTTCTTGATCCCACAGTCCCAATGTTCTAAAACTGACGATCCTATCTGTAAAATTTCCTGATCTTTTATCTTCTATTTCACCTTTGTACAGCTTCACTAAATCTCTGATTATGCTTCATCTTCTTTAACAGCAAGTTGCCCTTTATTGCTACTTAAATACTTATATTTCTCAAGGTTCTATTGCTATCCATATTCTCTTCCATCTATCTTCTCATGCAGAGTAATCTAATGATTCACATGAATTCAACTATTAATTATACAGTCTGAAGTCTACATCTTTGGTCCTGGCCAGTCTTCTGAATATCAGAGACATGTTTCCAAATGACTGCTTTATCAAACTTATCTCACTATCCCTCCAACTTAGTCCATTCAAAACTGAGTTCCTCATTTTCCCTCCAAAGCCTACTTTTCCACCTGTCTTCCCATACAATAATGAATCCTCATTTACTCAGTTACCATAGCCAAAAATCTACAATTCACAATTCTTTCTAAGCTTCTAATATTAAATAAATCTTTTGAGTCTTATTTTCCTTAATTACTTCCTTAAGTATTTCATCCTATTTCCATTATCCAAATTAAAAAAAAACTCATTATCACAACGATTTTTCGAGTCTGATGATATCCTTTGTCCATTTTCTCTCAAAGTAAAAATCCCCTTCACCTTGCTATCGGGTTCTTTCAGTAAATTTTTTATTATTTTCATCTTCTATTGAAAAAAATCTTACACATTTCTCCACTATCTACAGTATATAGATGAAAATCATCACTATAGAATTCAAGGCCATTTGATTTTTACTTTATTTTATTTTAAATAGGCTTCCACACACAATCTGGGGCTCTACCTCATGACCCCAATATCAAGAGTCACATGCTCTACAACTAAACCAGCCAGGCACCTCAATTCAAGACCATTTGTAACATAGCCCCAAATACCTGCGTAGATGCTCTTCCAATTACTGCCTTCATTCATTCTATGTTCTGTCACACAAAGTAATTAAGTTACTTTATCAGTCATCACCATACATCCGGGACTATTTGCAAAAAACACAATGTGATTTTAAAAATTATTCTTTGCTTTTAAATTTTTACTTTTTTATACCTTTCTTCTAGTCCTAGCTAACATGCATGCAGAGTTAAGACACAATGAAAATGCACCAAACTCTTTCAGAGCAAAACCTGCTCATCTCTTCTTTCTTTACTCAGCACAATCACTTTACTTTTCATCTAAAATTACACAGCCTTTAGTGAGACTTTTTATGTTATACATAGTTGTGAAATAATGAAAATAAAACAGTATGTCATCTGGAAAATCAGAGGTATCTTATTTCAACCCCATATCTTTTTTTTTTCTTTTTAACTATGAAATATTGGCGAGGTCATTTATCATCTAAAATTTAGTTTCTTCATCTGTCAAAAATATATCACAGGGACGTTGGAAAGATTAAAAAAGGTATAGTGCCTACAACATTAATTGTTTGATTTAATTTCATTCACTTTAATAAAAACAAAAATAACAATAATACGAGAGTAACATCTATTAGGTACATACTTTTATGTGCTTTACATGTATTGACTCATTGAATTCTCACAATACCACTAGTTGATTATTACAATAATTTTCCCATTTTATATATAAGGGATCAAATCCTTAAAAAGGTTAATTAATCTGACCAGTGTCACAGCTATAGTGTATAGGAGAGCCCGATTTCAACCTAGACAGTCTGGTTCCAGGTCTCCATCCGGCTAGTAAAGGCAAACTTGAAACATCCTTTGATATTTGTGCTGTTTGTTTAAACTCTCTCCCTTTCTTCACTGCTATCAGCTCCAGTTCTGGCCCCATCCCTGCCCAGATTCTCCCAGATGGCTTTTCCTACCTTTGACCTCTGACTTTCTTGTTTAGACTTAGTCCTTCTAGTATTTGAACATCAGCTTTGCCCAAAAGGTCCAGTGTTTAGCTTTTGCATTTCCAGCACTCCCAACATCTCCCCACCACCAATACCACTAGTTCCTCACCAGACCAATGCCCTATATTTCTTACAACCCAATTGCGGTCATGTGGCCAGTATTTCCATAGGTCAATGCCCTTCAAACGATAAAGTATTATGATAGTACTTCAGAACTATTGTATTGAGAACCAAATGATTCTCATTTCTCTTAAATAAGGAAAACTAAATCTAAGAGAAATTTAATTTAATTTAGGTCTTCAAATTCCAAGTGTGTGTCTTAAATGAAAATAATTGGTATTTGGTAAGAGAGTTTTATAATTGCTGGCAAACATGATATTCTTTTAACAAGTCTCACAGAGTTCCATTCTTCCTCATCTTTTGACTATGATCCTCCACATACCATATCCATTGTTTCTATACTTAAATCTTTGTACCCAGCTCTCTCCCAGCCTTTTATATTATCTTCCTGAAAATATTCCAATGAAGAAGCTGACAATCTTAATACTATGCTACTGGCCTTGAAGCATTTTTTCTTTCTTTCTTTCTTTCTTTCTTTCTTTCTTTCTTTCTTTCTTTCTTCTTCCTTCCTTCCTTCCTTCCTTCCTTCCTTCCTTCCTTCCTTTCCTTCTTTCTTCCTTTCTTTTTTAATTATTTGTTATAATAAATCTATAAGGTAAACTGAAATTTTTCTTAATCTCAACTAATTCTGGTTATAAGAGAGTTTCTCTTGTAGGAAGAGCTATAAATCATTAGACACACAAATAGATAAAATTAAATGGATGTAGAAGACATACAATATATTTCTTTACCTTTATTTGCTATGAACAAGTTTTCAGCAGAAATCATTAATCCAAGTAATTCAAATAGCAAAACTGAATGGGTTGTAAGTTAAAATATTTATTAAGCTTTAAAGACAGATAGAAAGCAATTTCTTTTGGAGATGTGTAGAGGAAGAAATATTGGGATCTACAAAAGGAATCTAAGAGGTAGAAATGCCAGCATGCCTAGAAAGCTCTTCCTTTCGTACCTAAACCCTGAGCTCAGATGTCTTGAAGATTGCATACCCTGAGGCAAAACAAACAAGGAAGAATGATTAGTTAATTTTTATGGGGATATTAGTGATGTATATATTGCTTACGATTCTGCTTTAATGTCTAAGAAGAAAAGGTAAGACATTTTGTGGCTCACTGACCTAAAATTGATTCTAAGAATTGAATGATCACAAAGATGAAAGATATATCTAGAGATATACAGCTTACCAGACACTAGCAGTTGGCACTTGACAGGTACTGACTATATGAAGAAGAAAGTTACTTATTCTATTTTATCTATGTATGCCATAGGAGAATATATTTGTGCAGTAAGATGTGGTATTAATTACAGCAAATTTCTACGAAATAGCTATAGGATTTAGAGAAGTCAAAAGCATTTAACATGATCTTCTTTAGCTGCAAATATATAAGGACCAAATATCAGAAATCAAGTGTGAAATAAATGACCACTGGGCCCAGAGTAGTAAACTCTCACAAACTCTACTTTTCACCTGTATTGTTAACACCGTGCAACAGTAAGACTATCAGCCTGCAGAGAAAATTAATAGCTGGACCTATGCTAGGGCAAGGAAAAATGCTTATAACTGGGCCAAAATACTCACATAAACTCCCTTATTCCATATTTAATCAGTGTCATTTTCCAGCATAAGAAATTTTCATCTTTATTTACAGCTTCTACCTTGGGGAGCAGAATGTTCATAATCTGTTTCACTTGGAATGCTTTCAAAATGCTGTTTAAAAAAAATGAGGCTTTTTCAACATATTTCCTATAACAAGACATAGTCTTCCCTCTGGTAATAAAACATTTTCTCAGAGGGCCCACTACAATCCAACAATCAAAGTAGACTGTAAGTGGACATTCAAAATAAGGAAACTTATCCCATGGAGAAGATATAAAGAAAGTCTATTAAGACTTTCTTCTATTCTCAGTCCATCAGTGGGCCAAGCAGTTTCTTTTATCAAATTAGCTAATTGTTGCCTTGGGGAAATAGGTAATTGGAACCATAGAGTATGAGTTAAAAGTTGGGAGATGGGATCCAGGACAACAGCACAACCCTCGGACAACTGAGAGTATCACAAGGCAAGACTTAGAGAACAGACATCTGGAATAGGGGCTGGATGGAGTCCTTTAAATCCAAAGGTCTTTTGCTTGAGTCACAGAGAATTATGATTGGAAGTCAGAAAAACATTCTTGCTGGCCTGGAAGAAAGAAAACATTCACAGTGTCAACTTCAGGTAGTCTCTAGGAGCTAAGAGAGGACCCCAGCTGACAGCCAGAAAGAAAAGGGGAACCTCAATTCTACAACCACAAGGAATTGAACTCTGCCAACAGCAAGAATGAGCTTGGCAATGAATTTATCTCCGGAGCCTAGAGATAAAAACTTAGCCGTGTGAGAACTTGATTTCAGCAGCATGAGAACCTAGGCAGATAACCCAGCAACTCTGTGTCCAGACTTTCAACTTACAGAATTGTGGAGCTAATAAATTAAATAGGTGTTGTTCTAAGCTGCTACATTTTTGATAATTTATTACAAAGCAATAGACACTAATATAGTTAGGAAAGTGATGGTGAAACATTAAGAAGCAACTATAAAGAATAGAAAGGCCACTCAGGCTGGCATCGTACTTCAGGAGTAAAAGGAGTATCTTATTAAGACTTAAACCTTCTGCAAACATGATATTTCAATTTGGCAATTTGGGAGCAGATGACATAAATAAGGCAGAATATAGAAGCAGATGTAACTGAGTTCCTGCAGTTGACTTTTTCTATGGTGTTATTCCAGATACCAAGAACAAACTTTTTTTTTTTTTTTTTAAATCACTGGCTTGGCTTTTGTTCCCTGTGGCTGAAGAAAGACATTCTATAGAACCGTTCTCACACTTTGATGCACATTACAATCACTGGGGAGTTTTTGAATACTTGCAGTGATTAGGCCACTCCCCATTCCAGTTATATCAGAATCCCTGGGGGGTGGGACCCAGATATAAATACATTCTTTTAAACTGCCCAGGAGTTTCCACCCAATGAGAAGCCCAGTGTTTGAGAACCAGTGGTATAAAGCTCATAACCCAAAAAGTGAAGACTTTATATTCAAATCCCATTTGGAGAAAAATTCAACTAAAAACTAATGGATTTTCACTCAGAAAATAATGGCAGCTAATATCTGACAAGTACTTACTATCTACCTGTCCGAGTTAAGCATTTTCCAAGTAAAGAAAAGTCCTATGAGGTAGATATTATTTCCATTACCCCCATTTTACATATCAGAAAACTGAGGAACAAACAAATGAATAACTTGCTCACAGTCAGTGAATTAGTCCATCAGAACGTGAACAGCAGCTGACTGACCCCAGAGTTCCCATGCTAAATCTCCTCTCCACTATGCTTATATTTAATGACAACTATCTGGGCTATTATGTCCCCGCTTACCAATGCAGAAAAAAATCAAATAGCATTTTCTGCAGTTCTCTTGCCTCTGACATTTTCTACCCCAATATGCAGAACAAAACAATTTAGGCTTTTTTTTTTCAAAAACATGGAGTGCTTGGGGCGCCTGGGTGGCGCAGTCGGTTAAGCGTCCGACTTCAGCCAGGTCACGATCTCGCGGTCCGTGAGTTCGAGCCCCGCGTCAGGCTCTGGGTTGATGGCTCAGAGCCTGGAGCCTGTTTCCGATTCTGTGTCTCCCTCTCTCTCTGCCCCTCCCCCGTTCATGCTCTGTCTCTCTCTATCCCAAAAATAAATAAACGTTGAAAAAAAAAATTAAAAAAAAAAAACATGGAGTGCTAAATAAACCTCCCTGATTCTTTAATTTTTATTTGATTCAAAGAGGCTATTAAATAATAGAATTCACTTAGGGCCTATAATTAGAGAAGCATCTTTCCTTTTCCGGGGTGAGTCCAAATGTAATATAAGATATCCAAACAATATTAAATACATTCCTCAGAAAGTGATATAAGAAGCCTTTGGTGCTTATGACGTGAGAGAGAGTATAAATAAGTTAACACTTCACTGAGTATTGGATGCTTGATGAAAGATGGCCCTCATGTGCCTCCACCTTTGAGGAAATCTGTGAGAGAAAGCATCTTCTTCAAGAAGCACTTTTCATTTTGTTACACAATAACTAGATAGAAACACTTTGAAGAGAAATTTGTACCCACAAAATCTCCATTAGAAATGTGCTAATTTCTGAATTTAATTAATTTGTCCAACAGATATTTATGAGCACCTTCTAGGTACAAGGCTCAATGTTAAATGAAGATATTAATAAACTGAAACAATATCCTTCAAAGAGATATAACCTATAGAAGAAATTTAAACGATTGCTTCTAATCAGGAATAAAGAAAGGTCTATGCATATTTTTTTAAGTCATTTGCACATACTGGAAAACCATCACTGTGCTCAATCTTGAGTGGAACTCCGTAAGAATCTATTCTGGCCTTTCATTAGTATTTACTTTTGGTTAAGTATAATTTAAAAACATTCTTTGTAACATTCAGTTCCACCAATAAAGCATATGTCACAAATACAGAGGATTATAGAGAGAAATAGCCATAAAGTTTTGCTTCCATATGATTTACATTTGTGTCTGAAATTTTAATCTATGATCACCCCAATTATAACCGAATTTCATGAAATTGCTTGTATTAAACGCACATGTTATTTCATTGCAGTCCATCTTTCTTTGCAGCTCTCAGGACTAATGTATCTTTTTTTATTATTTTTAAGTTTATTCATTTATTCTGGGGGGGGGGGTGGATGGGGAGGAGGGGCAGAGAGGAGGGATAGAGAGAGAGAAACCCAAGCAGGCACCATGCTGGGCTTGATCCCATGAACCGGGAGATTATGACCCCAGCGGAAACCAAGAGTCAGACGCTCAACTGACCAGGCGCCCCAAATCCTAATGTATCTTGAAGAGAATTAATTATATCCTCTATTTTACAGATGAGGAAACATCAGTGAATTTGACTTTCTAAAATAATCCCATAAATGACTTAACAAGACTGATGTCAAGGACCCTAACTTCCCTCTAACTGTACAATACTTAGTCCTATCCGTTCTCTTGTCTGCCTTGAGTGACCAAGTAGATTACAATGTGGAGGCCCTCAAATTGTTAATAAATCATCCCTGCACTACTAATTTGCATTAATCAGGGTGAGTCATGGCAAACAAAAAGGGGGATCTGTTTTTAGCATTTATTATACCAAATAAATAATTTTTACCCCCACAAAAGGGACAAGTAAAAAGGGACAAAGTTATCTTTGCCTCCATGTGCTGGAAAGAACAGGTACTTCAGCCAGGAAAGAGAGCTACTTGTGGCAAGGAGACATAAGCCACTGTGTAGATGCTCAAGTAAAAGTAAGAATTGAAAGGTCAAGCAAAAAGCAGTGAAAACATTCATAAAGGTGCTAAGTAAAAAGATCAGATGCTCATCAGTTTGCAGAGCCTAAGAGGGTACAAGAAAGACTTCCACGAAGAACAACTGATAACTATTGGGTACTTAAATATTTAATTTGAAAATAAGTGGTTAAGGGGGCGCCTGGGTGCCTCAGTTGGTTCAGTGTCCTATTTCTGCTCAGGTCAAGATCTCACGGTTCTTAAGTTCAAGCCCCATGTCAGGCTCTGCTACTTCAGATTCTCTGTCTCCCTTGCTCTCTTCCCCTCCCCCGCTCACTCACCTGCCTCTCTCTCTCTCTCCCCCTCTTTGTCTCTCCCCCTCCCTCAAAAATAAATAAATAGGGGCACCTGGGTGGTTCAGTCGGTGAAGCATCCGACTTCTGCTCATGTCACGATCTCATGGATCATGAGTTCAAGCCCCACGTGGGGTTCTGTGCTGACAGCTCAGAGCCTGGAGCCTGCTTCAGATTCTGTATCTCTCTCTCTTTCTGCCCTTCCCCCACTCACACTCTGTCTCTCTCTCAAAAAAATAAATAAACATTAAAAAATAAATAAATAAATAAATAAATAAATAAAACAAAAAAGAAAATAAGTGGTTAAGAAAAAACTGAGGATTCTCTGTGATTTTTCATAAGGACTCTGAAGCAACCTAATTCATAAGACATCGATGACAGAGAGAATCACAAAAACTTGGATAGAGATCACACCAGATTAGACTAATCCATTAGCCATTCTAATTAAAAGTTAAAACAAGTTTCTTTTTATTGTGAACTGGAAGTTGATATCAGAATACTACTAAATATACTTTTACTTATTAAATGTATTCATACCAAAATTTGCTATCAAATAGATATATTTAATATCTCAGAGTATGCATTCAATTTTCTCAGCTTGTTTAAGAAATCCCATCTTCTTAAAGTTCCCTATTTTAAAACTCTACATTTATTATTTGATGTAAAAAAGAATATATGCCTATTCATCTCCTGACTCGTTCCCTCCAAAATTAATGTTGATCACAAAATTATATACAGACTGAAGGGAGAAAACATACAAAATAATGTTACACACAGGTAATTATTTCAGTTACCATAATGGAGCTCAGTGAAGATAAAATGAGTGAACAGCATCCCCACAGACTATGACCTTACCAGGGCTTAGGTTTCATTGGATGCCACTGCATTTTACATTTGATCACCAAAACACTGCAATGACTAGCAAAGAAGATGTGTTTACTTGAAAATCAGCAGTTTGCTACCTTCACTTGTTAACAGCATGGCCTTTGTGTACTACAGGAAAAGACCTGTGGCTGATTTATCACTTTATTCCTCAAGCTCATCATACAGTTAGCAAATGAGTAAATGGGTATAATAAAACTCTTCATGTAAAATGGAGCAATTAATGCTATGAGGACAACAAGCATATGAAAATGCATGAAGTCATAGTTTTCAAAGTCGATATCTGCCAGTTTCAAATCATATAAATACTCATTATTATGCCAGCAGAATTCAGTCTCTGTGAACTTCAAAAAAAAGAAAAAGTCCAGAACTTTTAGTTAAAAAATGAGAAGACAAGTGCCGCTTAATTTGATGAAATTTAATATTTAAAAATAAAAACTAACCAACCTTACCAAAAAGCAAATATAATTTAATTCATAGAGTAATAGATTTTGAGGATGGAGAAAAGGTATACTCTAAAATATTATAAGATTTTTCTTCTGTTCAGGATGGAACTGGATTTACTCTCCGACCTGAAACAAACAAAACAAAACACTGCATAAAAAAACAACCTCCAAGGACATAGGCATCAGGCCATAATGACAATGATCCCTGAGAGAAGGGAAACAATAGAAGTGAACACTAAGATGGCCTGAATTTATACTGTTCAGTACAAGGAGGAGGAATCCAAGAATGGAAAAGATAAAGATGGACATCTGGGGAAATCAAAGCAGCGAGAGCTCATAGGACAGAGTGACAGAGAGTAGGAACCCCAGAGATCTGTAGAAGCCCCTCCCCAAATCTTTAGCTAAGTACTACTCAGCACATGCATTTAAAGAAATTACCTTAGCATGGAAAAGAACCACTGGAAAGGAGAAGAGGGAACAAAGAACATGACTTGAAGATTGCACTAAACTAGAAATATTTCCTGTTCTTACCAGCCAGAGTAGAAAATTTAATTGATGAACTTAGGCAGGAGTATTTAGGGTGGTTTTGTCTCAGTAGGAGGAAAATTAGACCAAATGTTGTTCTGGACTACCCTACGAGGCTTAAAGCAAGACCTGACAGGATAAAAGCTTTTATTTCAGAAATACAAGTTTGGTTTAACACTTTAAAAACAAGCCATGTAATTCATCACCACACTACAGAAGGAAACTTATGTGATCGTGTCAATTGATGTAGAAAAAGCATTTGACAAAATCTGACATCTATTTCTTATAAAAACTGCAGGAATAGAAGAGAACTTCCCAACTTGATAAATGGTATTTATAAAAGCCTACAGTTAATACAGTACTTAATGGTGAAAGACTAAATGCTTTCTCCCTAAGATCTGGAGCAAGGCAGCACCTACACTATGACCACTTCCATTCAGCATTGTACTAGAGGTCCTAATTGGTGCAATGAAACAAGAAAATGAAATAAAAGGAAAACAGTTTGGAAAGACAAAGAAAATTTTTTTCTCTCAGCTAACACGATTGTCTATATAGAAAATGCTATGGAATCTACAACAATGTTACTAGAACTAATAAATTAATTTTAAAAAGCTATGAAATACAAGATCAATATGAAAATCTATTATATATCTGTATAATAGCAATAAATGATCAGAAATTGAAATTTTAAAATTATTTAAAAGCATCAAAAGTGATAAAATACTTAGAGATAATTCTGACAAATGTTGTATATGTGCACTGAAAACTACAAAACTTTGCTGAGAGAAATTAAATAAGACAAAAATAAATTGAAAGACATAAATTCACAGGGAAAAAGAGTAAATTTAGTTAAGATGTCACTCTCCTCTGAACTGAACTATAAATTTAAAACAGTCCAAGTCATAATCTCTGCAGGCTTTTTTGGTAGAAATGACACTGAGTCTAAAATTCATATGTAAACACCAAGGACGAAGAGCAGAGAACACAACTTTCCAAAAGAACGAAAAATTTGGAGGATTCACACTACTTTACATCAAGAGTCGTTATAAAGCTACAGTAATCAATACAATAGTGTTAAATAAATAAGAAAGAGATTTGAACAGAAAAGTGATTTTAGAAATAGACTCAAACATATATTAACCACTGATTTTTTTGGTAGAGGCCATCCAAAAAAGGAAAAATAGTGTCTTCAGCAATTAGTGCTGAAAAAAAACCACATCCCTACGTGAAAACATAAAATAAACTTTAATCCATATCTTACACCATGTAAAAAAATTAACTCAAAGCCGATCAGGGACCTAGACATACAGCCTACAATTATAAACTTCTTGAAGGAAAGCAAAAAAATAATTCATTTAAAAAGTGACATACTTCATTAAAATTCAGAACTTCTGTTCTTTAAAAGATACTGTTAAGAGAATGAAAGAACAGGCTACAGACTGGAGAAATATTTACAAATCACATACCTGACAAAAAACTAGTATTGACAATATTTAAGGAATGCTCAGTGTCTCGATAATAATAAACAACTCAGTTTTCTTAAATGGGCAATACAGATACCAAATACGCGCCTAAAAAGATACCCAACATCATCTTTCATTAGGAAAATGCAAATTAAAACTACAGTGGTATTGATCATACCAAGTGTTGGCAAGGATGTAGGTCAACTGGGACTCTCATACACCGGTGATGAAAATATAAAACGGTGTAGCCATATTATAAAATAATTTGTCAGCGTCTTAAGAATTCAAGTGTACAACGCCGCATGACCTAGCCATTCCGCTCCTAGATATTTCCTCAAGAGAAATGAAAATACGTCAAACTTTACGTTCCTTTATATTTAAGATGTGTCTCTTGTAAGTAGTCCAAAGATATTTCTTTAATGTTGTCTGATAATTTTCATCTTTTAACTGAAATACTTATTCCATTTTGTTTTAATGTTATTGCTGATATGTTTCTGTTTAAAGTTTCATGTTTAAAATTTTATTAGCAAAGTCAAAAACTGGAAACAACCTGAATATTTATAAACAGAATGAATGGATAAAAATTCATTGTCTATTCATACAGTAGTAATAGGAAGACATACTTCCAACGGCATGGATGAATCTCACAATAGGCTGAATGAAGGCAGTTAGGCAAAATTAAAAGTATATGTTTCTAATTATATTTATATAAACTTATAGAAAATGTTAATTAACTCCATAGTGACACAAAGCACATCAGTGTGAATGCCTGGGAAGGGCTAGGATGAGACAGAGAGATATACAGGAAAAGAAAACCTTCAGGGATGATAGTATGTTCATTTTCTTTATTGTGGTATATACACACAGGTGCATACATATTTCCAAATATTTAAAATTGTATACTTTACGTACAGCTTATTGTGTGGTAACCACTACTCAATAAAGCTATCAAAAATTTTGAAGTACTAAGTATAAAAATTATATTCTAGATTTCTATACTATGGAAAGTATAATTTTAAGTAGCATAATATTTCTATATGTTTGAAATGAAAAGTTTTTGTTTTTAATTAGAGTATACCCTCTATATCATGAATAACTGGAAAGATTGTGTCCTAAGAATGAACAATAAGCTTCGTAAGTAAAACTTTCCCAATCAAGATTCAGCCTAAAGCAGTTCTACAAGGAACCATTCAAATCTTCAAGAAAGGTGTCTACAATATAATCATATTGTCCAAGCTTATTTACATCCCAAGGGAAAAGACAATGACCAGCTGGTAAAAAATGTTCATTCCCATCACTTGAGCCATATTTGGAAGAATTGTCTACCAAGAGAAATATAAAAAATGTCCGATCAGCAGCCAAATATTCCCATCCTCACCTGACACACAAAGTTGCATCCTTTATTTTAAAAACACGCAATTGCTTGGTATGTGTTGTGTCTTCATCAGACATTTCTTATTTGCTCTGAGTAGTACTGAGTGGAAAGTCATAGCACCCTGCCAATTATTATAAACAAAATACAGACACAGAGAGGGGCCAGCTGTCATAACCTGTGTCCTCCAAGTGTGAAATGGCTCTAGATTTAATTTTTTTTTGTTTTACTGTTCTGAATCATCATTCCATTCTTAGAAACATCCTCTATAATGTGGGTAGGGGTCAAGAAATTGAATTACTGATACAAATAATGATAGTGACTTACCGTTTCTAAGGCCCAACAGATTATTCTGACTTTTATGGTAGCAATTATCAGTTAAGCTTATGGTAATCACTTTTTCTGAGTGGCTTCATAAAGATGTGTTTCTATAGGTTAATTCCCACATCATGCTTTCTAATGCATTGTCATTTAAAACAAAAAAAAATTTCATGATAAATTTTTAAAATCACTTCCTTTTAACTAAGCATAGTCCATATCATTTTTGCCTTTCCCTCTTATTATATGCATTTCTGTTTTCAGAAACGTATATCAATAGGTGGCTGAAGAAAAATAAACGTACCAAAATTTAGTCAATTTCATCCAGAAATGTTGCCCATTGACTCGCAGTGAGTCTGAGACCAAACACCATACACTAATATTAAGGCCACTGACCTAAGCAAATTGTACCTAAAGCTTTTTCTCCAAATGTTTGGTCTTATTAGTGTTAGTATTGCACTGAATATTTACTTATGTAGAATTTACTAGATGAAGAAGAGTAACACTGGATTTAGGAACTGACTACAGGGGCACCTAGATGGTTCAGTTGGTTAAACATCCAACTTTGGCTCAGGTCATGATCTCATGGTTTGTGAGTTCGAGCCCTGCATCCAGCTCTATCCTGACAGCTGAGAACCTGATGAAGCCTGCTTTGGATTCAGTGTCTCCATCTCTCTCTGTCCCTCTCCCACTCGTGCTCTGTTTCTCTCTCTCAAAAATAAACATTTAAAAAAAAGACAAGAAACTGACTACACTATATGATTTTATTTTAGAGTGCATTAATATATGATTTTATTTTAGAGTACATTATTTTTACACTGTTGGAGGGAAACTCACATGAAACATGAGACCATTTTTGCAGGCTCAGAGAACAAAAACACTTAGGATGGCAAGTGGAGGCAATACAACCTGCTAAAAGGCTTCTCTGTGTCCTAGGCAGATCAACCACCCAACCAGCTGACAGTGTTTTAAAAAATGCCTACAAGTTATGAAATATTCAGGGACATCTAAAACAAAATATAGGCACACCTCTTAGTTTTTACAGAGTTAAGAAACTAAGTGGAACACGAATTAACATACGCATAATTCTGGGTGAATAACTGTGAGGAAAGGGTGCTTCCGGAGGGCTGGAGTAAAAGATCAAGAGTCTCCCTACAAAACCTCCAGGGGATAAAGAGGGAGAGAGGACAAGATATGACAGAGTATGGGGACGTTGACTTCAAAGGGATGACACATTCAATGTGCAGTGTGACCCTAAGTTGTGCTCAGCATCCTCTGCTGACAATCAAATAGGTAAGGAGAACCGAGATTAACAAGATTTGAGATACTACTGCAATTAGACATATTTTTAGCTACCGTATTTGTAGCAAAGATGGAGACATACCAAAATATTTAACCCTAATAAAAATGCATCAGTTACAGATTTTATAAAAGGAAATCTAAACACCACACATGAATGTTTTGACTGGAATTCATAACGTCCATATGAATTAAATGTTAAGGGGAAAAAAAACTGTTTTCTGCAGGAAATAGCACCAACATAAACTGAAATTGAGATGTTGCCCAAGAATCCCAGTTCCTTTGTAAGCGCAACCAAATGTGATCATTAGATTATGCTGTGCTATCTACACAATTGATTAATAATTTTACTTTGAAGACACTTATCGTAGTCTATTTCTTTTGAAAGCTCAATATGGTAAACAATATATGTGAAACAATTTTGAAACCCTAACATATGGTAGATATGAAAATTCCTATATTATTATTGACACTTAAATAAATTTAAAAGCAGAACATTACAACACTAAGCTGATTTCCTGCCTAGTGAGTTAAGATAGTTTAATTTTTATTTGGGGGAAATAAAAATATTAATAATTTATGAGACTACGAAATACTTCTTGGA
Source organism: Felis catus (assembly GCF_018350175.1). Lineage (NCBI taxonomy): Eukaryota > Metazoa > Chordata > Mammalia > Carnivora > Felidae > Felis > Felis catus. The sequence goes on along the minus strand of NC_058371.1, from coordinate 105,603,549 downwards.
AAATACTACATCATTATTCTGAGTCACTATTGCTCCAAATCAGAGCAGTCTAACATCTATTTATAAAATAACAGGTTATAACTGACATAGACATAAGCATTTTGTCAAGATGAATCAATGAAAACAATAACCCTTATAGGAATTTTTTAATTAAAAATTTTTTTAATGTTTATTTTTGAGAGAGAGAGAGAGATACAGAGCATGAACAGGGGAGGGCAGAGAGAGAGGAAGACACAGAATCTGAAGCAAGCTCCAGGCTCCAAGCTGTCAGCACAGAGCCCAATGTGGAGCTTGAACTCATGAACCACGAGATCATGACCTGAGCTGAAGTCAGACGCTCAACCGACTAAACCACCTGGGTGCCCCTATATGGAATTTTTTAAAGAATCAAGTTTGTTTACCAGAAAATACTCTTATTTCTAAACATAGCATGATTATTGATAAATTAAGCAGAATGAAATGGTGATGTGTAGTATTTTTCTGAGTCATTTTCACAGAAAATACTTGTGTTATCTAATTACTAAATATCTTTAGATAGCCAGAAGTTTCCAAGAGCTCTTTCCAGTATCTAAGTGAAAGTACAGAACTGAAATCTAGAAACCTTGTCAGTGTACAACAAAACCTTGATTTTTGTTAAATATCAGATTTAGGTTTCATTCTAGGAAGAGATGAAAGTCGAAAATATTTTAGTTGGGTTGGCTTTACTAACCATACAAACATTTCATTGAAGATCTGATAGTGTACACGTATCTTCTTATAATTTGCTTATCCTCTAAATTTGCTGTACACAATACAAAACTTATCATTTTCACCAGTCCTGAATTAGGTGACTAGAAATACTTGGATGACCACTGGAGTTATTTTGTTTTGCTTTTCCCATCCTTACATACTATGTACAGATTATGACCATAAAAGAAAAATTTAAAAGTACAAACATCCATGTACAACTCTAATCTTTGTATTTACCCAGAGGAAAAATGAACAGTTATGGGATGAATAATAATATAAATAAGAAACCACCCCTGAGAACAGTGACTGACACATGTAAGCTAACTGCCAGCCTAATTGACAACAGGACATTTCTGAAGTTATCTTTTAATTTTTCTAAGATAGCAAGAAGTACCTAATAGCAATTCTTAAAACTCATCATTATGAGTAGTTGGTTTTGCATAGGATTCAAGAACAGCTGAAGTGTCCCATGGGAAAGAAAGAGGATACTACTTCTCAGCAGCATATCAAGTGTTGGGACCTGTTCTCTGCTAGAGGGAGGTCCCACATTGATTAGATCTTCAGCCATATGTAGTCAGTGTGAGATGAAGTCTTTACTGAGGCATGGTAGGAAAATACATGTTGAAATTTAGGAAGGTATGAAAAATGAAATGCAAAATACTGCAAAAATTTTTATGATTAAAATCAATACAACCATATTCGGGCATAAGTTCTATATGATATGCCAGTCCTTACCTTACCTTGCCACCAGAGGCAAGCTGCATGAGATCAGGGATTTTCATCTGTTTTACTTGCTAGAATGGAAAGGTAGAGATCTTTTTTTAGGAATTCAGAAATAATCAGAGTTTGACCTCAATGACATTATGAGGACATTTACATACAAATTTCAAAAGTAGTTTAGAAATACACACACACACACAGCTGATCCTCATTATTTGTGGATTCTGTTTGTGCATTTGTCTATTCAATAAAATGTATCTGTAACTGCAAACCATAACTCAGGGCATTTTCATAGATATGTGCAGAGCTGCAAAAAATCTGATTCGCCCAACCTACATGTTCCCAGCTGAGATCAAACAACACTGTCATGTTGTTTCAGGTCTCATATGTAAATAAGTGTCTTTATTGTGGTCTCTTTATTGCTACTTTTTTTTGTAGTTTTGTATTTTTCCTTGGTGATTTTTTTTTCTTTAAAATGCCCCCCCCCCAGCATAGTGATGAAGTGCTGTCTAGTGTTACCAAGTGTAAGACTGTGATGCCTTACAGAAAAAAAAAATGTGTTGAATAAGCTTTATTCTGAGATGAATTATAGTGCTGTTAACCATGAGTTCTACGTTAATGAATCAACAATACAATACATTCAGGGAAAGGTGGAAAAATGTGCCTACCGATATGTAAAATGTTCCACAAAGTGCTAAAGTAACATCTATAGTATGTGATAAAGCTATGGAAAAGCAAGTAAATTTGTGGATTCATGAGATGACACCTGAAGAATAATAATAATGATAATAATCATTGATTATCATCATAATAAAGCATAGTAGACAGTATGGTTGTAAGGCTCAAAACTAAAGAAAATTATAGTCATGTAATCCAAGCACATGTTAAATCCTTCTCAGCTAGTAGGGGCTAGCTCACACATTTCAAGAGGTGATATGGTGTGAAAACTGTTAAACTTGCATGCTAGGCAGGTTCTGTGGATCAGAAGTCTGAAGAAGAATTTTTTTTAATATTTGCTAAGTGTTATAAAGAAAAAGTTATGTGAAAGAGTAGATTTTCAGTACTGATGAGACTGGCTTGTTTTGCAAGGACTTTAGCTTCAAATCATTTAAAGCCCATGCAATTACTTACTTGTAAGAAATATATATTAAATAAGGCTTATGTTTTATATATGTTTATATAGATAGATAAGGCTTATGTTCATATCTATATATATATATATATATATATAGATATATATCTGTGTACATATTCATACGTGTGTGTGTGTGTGTGTGTGTGTGTGTGTGTGTGTGTAACACATAAAACAAGGTTGTGTCTTGTTTGGTTAATGAAATCGTGACCAGGTGATCACAGGAACATAACCCTCTATTTCCCATAGGAGCAATGGTTTCATATGAACTAATACAGTGATCATTACAATTTTATAGGACACAACCAAGAATAACAATAATTATGTGTATGTACAGATATATATCTATATATATACATGTACATACAACTGAGACTATATACATTATACAGTGTGTATATATAACATGTATATATATTATATACACACACCCTAGACCTTTACTAATAGAATTGGATATTTAAAATATATAAACAAACAATTTAATATATCAAAGAATAAAAAAAGGAAACTTATCTCTGTGTGTGATTCTTGTTTTGACCAATAATTCTTTGGTGCTGGAAGTCATTTGCAACTTTCCAGATAACAGAATCAGTGCCCCTTGACTTCTGTGGTGAATGTTCATGGCTAATGGGTGGGCTTCCAGTATGTTGATACAGCTGTTCACAGAGACATTATAAAGTTGACGGTGTACTTTCTATGTGCCCTGCCTTAATCTATATAAAGTTATACTTTTGATACTGCCAAACCTCTCAACATGGTGTAGAAATTCTACTTGCAGTTACCAAATGGTAACAAGCAGAGCTTATTTTCAGAGCTTGCCATAGCAAGGGAGTAGCCCCCATCACTTGAGTGGCAGGCTAAATAATGCCCCTCAGAGGTCTTATATTAGTTAAGATTCTCCAGAGAAACAAAATGAATAGGAGATATGTGTATATACCTAGAGAGATATAAATATTTATCATAGTATACACAAAGAGATTATAGTAAGCAATTGGCTTTTTCAGTAATCAAGAGATTGTTATAAGGAATTGGCTGAGAAGTCTCAAGATCTGTAGTTGGTAACCCAGAGACTCAGGAGAGCTGATGGCATAAGTTCCAGTTTGTGGACAGAAGACTGATATTCTACCTCAGCAGACAGGCCTGAGATATTCCCTTTTACACAGCCTTTTAGATCTTCAGTTGATTGGATGAAGGTCACACACATTAAGGAAGACAAAATGCTTTACTCAATCTGCTGATTAAATGTTAATTTCATCAAAAATCTCTCATAGACACACCCAGAATAACATTTTGACCACATGTCGGGATACCTCATGGCCCAGTCAAGTGACATATAAATCAATCATCACAAATGTCTATGTTTTAATCCCTGGAACTTGTGAATATGTTACCTTACAAAATATGTTACCTTATGAAAAAAGTCCTTTACAAAAGGGACTATGCAGCTATGATTAACTTATGAATCTTGAGGTGAGGAAATTATTCTGGATAATATTGGTGGGCCACATGTAGACACAAGGATCCTTATAAGAGAAAGGCAAGAGAATCAAAAGAGATGTGACAACAGAAGTAGAGGTCAGAATGATGTAGCCACAAGTCATGAAATGTGGACAGCCCGGAACAGCTGAAAAAGACAAGGATCAGATTTTCCCCTAGAACCTCTAGAAGAACCACTGCCCCGTCGTCGCCTTGATTTTAGCCCCGTAAGACTCATTTCAGACATTTAACTTCTGGAAATGTAAAATTACAAATTTGTGTTAATAAGTTGCTAAATTTGTGGAAATTTGTTACAGTAGAAATAGGAAACTAATATGACTTGCATCTGGCACAAACCCAAAGGCAGGCAAGGAAGTTGGGAAGTTTTAAAGTGAACAAAAAGTAGGGCTTTAAACTTTTTTTTTAATGTTTATTCATTTTTTAGAGAGAGAGCGTGAGTAGGGAAGGGGCTGAGAGAGACGGGGACAGAGAATCTGATGCAGATTCTGTGCTTACAACAGGGAGCTCATGTGGAGCTCAAATTCACAAACCATGAGATCATGACCTGAGCCAAAGCCAGACACTTAATTAGCTGAGCCACCCAGGTGCCCCAGGAGGACTTTATACTTTGACTGAAGGCTGTTGGCATGGGAAAGGTAGAGGTAGGATGACTCAAATTAAAGCATCATCTGTGATTGGTTTGGTAAGTGTTTGGTGCCCTGGTTGGTCCTGAGTTGGAAACCGGGTCAAAAGGTTTGTGGATTCATGATGAGGCTGGCAGTCATCGACCAAGTCCTGATTTTCTGAGCCAATTGTTTCAGAGATTGTGGTTCGGCTTCCTGGACTGGCTCCTACAGAAATTACTGGTTACATCTTATTATCATGTTTCATTGTGAATAGAGGATTCTGCTGGAACCTCAAGAAATAGCCCCTCTGGTGTGTGTTGTATACTGCTATTGCATTGTTTCTGATGAACAGTAAGTACATACTACTTTGGTGATGGAGGCGATGTCTTTTCTCAGCTGCATCTCAAATTTTCCCTTCTCTGCTTTCTCCATATTTCATCTTCACACGTTTGACAATCATATCTCTAACAGTGGTTAACTTTGTATTTATCTTTCTTTAGGTTTGCTAAGTTTCTTGGATAAATGAGTTGATACCTTTTAAATTTTTTGGAAAACTTTTAGCTACTATGTGATCAAAATGGCCTGGTTCTCTCTCACTTCTTCTGGAACTTCAATTACACATGTGTTAACCCCTCTGGTATTGTCCTTTAGCCCCTAGTGTTCTGCTTATCCTCTTTATGCATTTGCCTTCAAGTTTTATGAATGGGTTCATTAGAAAAAAGAAAACCCAAACAAATAATTAACACATGTAAAACTGCTCAACTCATTAAAATCAGAGGCATACAAACTGAAAGCAAAATTAGATGCCTCTTTACATCCTGTACACCATGAGAATGGTTATAATTTAAAAGGACAGAAAGTACCAACTGTTAGTTCTGACACATGACAAGTAAAATATCTTGCTCCTATGTTAAGACTTTGAGATCTAGATTCCATTCTCTCCCATTTCTCCAGAAGTTGCCACCATTGCATCATGATGTTTTTTTAATTTCCTACCAGATTATACTAATCAGAATGCAAACCAAAAATAAAATTCTGCTCTCAATCCTAAATCCCTCTCCGGTAACTACCTCCCTTCTATGCTCGCATTTACAACTTCCTTGGTGACTTCACTCAGTATCCTGGCTTAAAATATATCTATAGTGTGATGGCTCACAAACTTACACTTTTAATGCTGAGCTAGCTCCTAAACTCCAAATTCATACATCTATCTCCATACTCATTGGATATCTTATAGACAGCTTCCCTGGAGAAAAAAAATAACTGCTTCTGTTAGTAAATGACCACTTTAGCTATCTAGCTGTTTAGTGCAAACACTTTGGAATCATCCCTGACTCCTCTCTCATTAGAGCTAATCTTTTCCAAAAAAAAAAAAAAAAAAAAGCAAGTTTTACCTTAAAAATACATCTAAAATAAAAGCGCTTCTTATCCTCCCATTCCAGGCCATAACCAGTCACCCTGTTCACACCTCGCGCTCTTACAGCCTGTTCTCAACACAGCAGGCAGAATGATCTTTATAAAACTTCAGATTCTGTCACGCTTCTGCTCAAACTCTCCCATGACTGCACATTGCTTTCAGAATAAAATCCCAAGTTCTTACAATCCCCTGTAAATCTCTGATGATTGAGTCCTTGTCTAACTTCATGTCCTGTTACTCCCCTTTATGTTCTCTATGATTATTTAAAATTTCATTATATAAACCAAAACCTCAGAAAATACATTATCCTGAAGTAATATCAGATGAGAACCAAAAGACATTGTTTTAGTAAAAAATAATGAGTAATTTTGATCATATCATTTTTACTATTTAAAAATATGAAAGAAAGATGTTACTGGTCTATATTGTTCTTGATGGCAAAGCTCAAAACATTACAATATGAATTAGCTCTTCATTGGTTACTATATCTCCAATCTCCAAGGTGATGTGACCTTAAATCGGGTCTGAGACTGAAGTCTTAACATTAAATTAACATTGAAATATGTTTTTTGCAATTTTCTCCAGTCCTTAATCATATGCTATTTTATACAGATTATAAATAACATCACAAAAATCAATATTATGTGTTTACCAATATTTGTGGGCAGAATATATAAGTTGTTTACTGGAATAATTTCTCCATTAAAATAAAAGCATCTTAGGGGCGCCTGGGTGGCTCAGTCGGTTAAGCGTCCGACTTCAGCCAGGTCACGATCTCGCGGTCCGTGAGTTCGAGCCCCGCGTCAGGCTCTGGGCTGATGGCTCGGAGCCTGGAGCCTGTTTCCGATTCTGTGTCTCCCTCTCTCTCTGCCCCTTCCCCGTTCATGCTCTGTCTCTCTCTGTCTCAAAAATAAATAAATGTTAAAAAAATTTTTTTTTAAATAAAAGCATCTTAGTAATGGTATTTAAGTATTTCCTCTTAAACCAACTTGTGTAAAATGCTAGCCATTTCTCAATGCCCTTTATATGGATGTTAGCAATAGACTACTGATCATATAAATTAAAAGGTGTGTATGAAATAAGAAAATATATATTTCTTGAAATATATATTTATGTCTTTTGCTACTTCTTGACACAGAGCTCCTAAAATCCTTGTAATTTCCTGAGCACTAGGGGTACTAGGAGCAGCTTTTGTTCTGATATTTGGTGGCTGACCCTGGTTCCTGACAAAAGAGCTTCTAAGACAGCTGGAATCTCCAGAGTGTCTTGTCTGTATGGTAAAGAGATAACCAGTGACTGGGGACCCCAAGTAGCTTCGGGATGGAAACCAGTCACCAGGAAGACGAAGACCAAGCCATAATTAAAAGTTTAAAACTTTCAGGGGCACCTGGGTGGCTCAGTCAGTTAAGAGTCCGACTTCAGCTCAGGTTACAATCTCATGGTTTGTGAGTTAGTGCCCCGTGTCAGGCTCTATGCTGACAGCTCAGGCCTGGAGCCTGCTTCGGATTCTGTGTCCCCCTCTCTCTGTGCTTCTCTCTCTCTCTCTCTCTCTCTCTCTCTCTCTCTCTCTCTCTCTTTCTCAATAAAAAAAAAAAACATTAAAAAAATTAAAGATTAAAAACAGAAGCTTAAAACTGTCAGTCCCCTACCCATCCTCTAAGAAGAGGAGAGAGGCTGGGGATTCAGTCAGTACCAGTCATGTCTCTGTAATGAAGCCTCCACAAAAAACTGTGGGGTTTGGAGAACTTCCAGGTTCACCCCGTTAGAAGGGTGATGCTCCCTGACTCCACAGGGACATGAGCTCCTGTGCTCAGGACCCTCCTGGACCTTGCCCTATGTACATTTTCATCATGGCTGTTCAGCTATATCTTTTATTGTAACCTGTGTAATAAACCAGTAAACATAAGTATTCCCCTGATATCTGTGAGCCATTATAGCAAATGACAAGAGTGCCACCTCCACTTCAGATGTCAACCATACATAGTGAGTCTCCAGGCTACCCACCCTTAGGTCTGACCTGGCTACAAATCGGGGGTTCTACCACCACTTCCTCAGGTTTGATAATTTGCTATTATTGGGTTTCCTGGAGAAACTGTTTGCTCGCATTTTCTACCTCCTAGAGGCCATTTGATTTCCTTGACTCATGGTCCTTTTCCTCCACATTCAAAGCAGCAGTTCAGGCCACCTCCTCCTCAAGCTGCCATCTTTCTGGTTCTCTCTTCCTATTCCCTTTTTTGCTTTTAAATACCCTTGTAATTACATGGGCCTATCTGGATAATCCAGGATAATTTCACTATCCTAAAGTCAGCTGATTTGCACTTAAATCTGTCTGTAGCCTTATTTTCCTTTCACTATGCAACCCAACATATTCAGAGGTTTTAGTGATTAGGTATGTACTATTATTCTGCCTATGACAGTACTTAATCTTCAAATTTCACTCTTAACTTCTAGCAATCAAGTCCCTGAGAAACAAATAGACAAACAAAGGGCACAGCAAGATAAATCCTATATTCAAAAATGATAGAATATGCCTAGTTCTCCAAGAGAGGAATGCTTTTCTCTAACCATATTTGTTGAAAAGTATTTATTAGAAAGGTCTTTAATATAGGAGAGTGAAAGTTTTATTGAACTATGGCATCATAGCACTGTTTTTTTCTATAAATGGAAAATTCTATTTCACACGGCTCTTTTTGGGAGGGGAAATGATGCTTGCAAAAGCATATCATTAAACACTATTTAGAGATTTCTTTTTCTCATTTAAAAAAAATTTCATGCTGAGAACTTGCCTCATTCAGGAAATACTTGTTGAATTGCTTAGAGCTCTAGTGACAGGCATCTTGAAACAATCAGTGGAAAATATCATTAATAAAAGTCCTTCAGCCACAGAAAATGTAAGTAAATGCAATGATTCTTGATCTTCCTTTTCTTATATTCTGAAAAAGTGGCCTGCCCAATATGATTTAAAAACATCAGCTCACATCCTGCTTCATCAGAGAACAGAATTCATAAAATAAAAACAGCTGCACATCACACGTCCAAAATATTAGGGTAATACAAAGAGTTCATGAAATATTCTATTTTTGTCCAATGAGTGATCTACAGATACTATTTAAGAAAATAAAATTTTCTTAAAATCATAAGGTTTATTTCTTTAGTGTATACTACTTTTTGTTACTGCTGGGCTACAAAGAAAAATGAAGTATACAACAACCCATATAAAAAGTTAGATTACTGTGGAAAAGAATGATCTTCTTAAAGACAATTGTCCATAAAAAGCCTTTAGGAAATATAAGTAACCAAGAGGCATTAGCAAAATAGAATTTCTTAGGTACTTGGATCCATAAAATTATATTTTTGTAATTATAAATTATATTTTGTCTGGGTATATATCTAGAAAGATAAAGATAAATCTTGTCACCTAACTCTGTTGAGAGTTTGTTTTTTTATTTTTTTCCTAAAGCAAGCAAGCCAAAATGCTTTTTGTTCTATAGACTTTAAAGGTAACCAAGCATCCAGGGTCTTATTGTTGATATGTTTTTAGTATTTTATTTTTCTAATTTTTTCTTCCATAACTAGAGGCCCAGGAGAGAGAGGCATTGGCTTCCAGTGTTGTGTTTTTAAATTCAAGACCACCAACATTGAGAGCCACTCATTTTAAACTAAAGTGCCCTTTTTCTAACAGTATTTGCTCACTTGTCTCTGTGCAACATTCTGGCAATTCTCACGATATTTCAAAACTTTTCATTATTATTATATTTGTTATGGGCATGAGTAATCTTAGATGTTACTACTGTAATTATTCTTGAGGTACCATGAACCACACCCATATAAGAACAGCAAACCTAACTGATAAATCCTGTGTATGTTCTGGTTGCTCCACTGACCCATCATTTCTCTCTCTCCCTCTCCTCAGGCCTCTCTAGTCCCTGAGGCACAACAATATTAAAATTGGGCCAATCAATAACCCTACAATGGCCTCTACGTGTTCTACTGGAAGAGTCACAGGTCTCTCACTTTAAGTCAAAAGCTAGCAATGATTAAGCTTAGTGAGGAAGACATGTTGAAACCAGAGATAAGCTGAAAGCCAAGCCTCTGGCACCAAACAGTTAGCCAAGCTGTAAATGAATACAAAGGAAAAGTTATTGAAGAAATTAAAGGTACTACTCCAGTGAACACACAAATGATAAGAAAATGAAACAGACATATTGCTGATATGGAGAAGCTTTTAGTGGTCTGGATAGAAGACCAAACCAGCATAACATTCTCTTAAGACAAAGCATAACCCAGAGCAAACCCTAACTCTCTTCAATTCTGTGATGGCTGAGAGGAGTGAGGAAGCTGCAGAAGAAAAGTTGGAAGCTAGCAGAGGTTAGTTCATAACACAAAAGTGCAAGGTGAGGCAGCAAAGGCTAATGTAAAAGCTGCAACAAGTTATCGAGAACTGGTTAAGACAATTGATGGACTGGATCCTTCAACACGGTGGAGAAGTAAGAGGACCTGAAATTCCCTTGTCCCTTAAACATAGCAGTGTTGAGGCCAAAGGACTTTGAATCCAAGAGTCCAGGCTGCACAGTGATAGAGACGTCTCCAGAGGCCCATGAGGACAACCTGGCAGGACACAGGTGCATGATTGCGAACCGGGAGAGACAAAATGGGTGGCGTAGGCACAGATGGGAGGGATCCCCTTCTGCAGAGAGACAAAGGGAAGAGAAAGAGAGGCTGTAAAAGTGTATTTGGACAAGAGGAAAACCACAGACAGGGACAGAGAAGGATCCAATCTCTAACTGTGGGGTTTCTCCAGACTGGGACCCAGCTGCCTTGTTGGTGCACCTGGGAAGGAGGGGATCCAGCCTCCAGCTCAGTAACTAGTTCCGAGGTACAGTCCACAATGGGAGAAAGCAATCCCCTTCCTGGAGTGCTGTGGGAAGAAGGTATATAACCATTCAAAGGACAAAGGATCCCACCTGCACCCACTAGCCAGAGGCCATTTGTCAGCAAGCAGAGTGGCACTGCCCTGGAACTGGGGCACACAGAGCAGGACCCTTTAAGACATCAGGGTTTAAATCCCAGCCAAGCACCAGGGAGGCGTGGAAGTCAGCAGAGCAGGACAAACTGCCTTGTTCACACCCAGGGAATTGTGAAAATGCCCCGAATAGAGTGGTTTGAGACACCCAATCCAGGGAGAGATGGGTGTCACCATTTTTCTCACCATCACCATCAAGGTGGGGCTTTAGGGATAGGACAGCATGCCCACAGTAGAGGCAGGACCGCATACACCAAACCAGGCCCCTCTGTGCCTGGTAACTGTGTATGTACTGGAGTGGGATTGATGCTGAAGAACAAGATGCCCCCCCGCAGACCAGAACTGCCACCAGTTCCAAGGCACCCAGTGGTTTTGCATTTTCTGACTTAAATCTTAGACAATTCTTATTATATATTTTTTTCTTCCTTTTCTCCTTTTTATTTCTTCCCTCTTCTAGTCTGGTTATTCTGGTTGTTGGTTTGTATAAGGAGACATATTTAATCTATTCTCTTTATACCTGTTCTATATCTCCTGCTTTTTTTCCCTCTCTCTCTCTCTCTCTCTCTCTCTCTCTCTCTCTCTGAATTAAGCCATATAGTTTCTCTGCCTGATCAATTTTCTTCTTTTCCCCTGCCCCTGTCATTTCTCTTTGTATGGGATAAGGCTTCTTCCATCAGCAAAACTTCCACCCTATTGTTAACTTGTAGCTGGTGTTTCTGTTTTTGTTTTGTTGTTGTTGTTGTTGTTGTTTTTGTGTGTGTGTGTTTGTTTGTTTGCATATTTGCGTGTTTTTGTTTTCTGTTTGTATTTGTTTGTATGTTTTCCTTTCCAGGGCTACTTCAAGGGACAAATCAAAGCACACCTGGTGGAGGGTCCAAAACATCACTATGAGTAGGAAGATAAAGTAACCAAAGTCACAACAACGAAGAGCAAGTAACACTCTTCAAATAACAGCTCCTGAAGGGCCAGGCCCTGGACAGTATATGACCCCTCTTTGATATAGTAGTGTTTGAAGGTTCAGGGCACAAAACAAGCTTTTAAAACACATAAGGGACAGAAAACTAGTCAAAATGACACAACAAAAGAATTCTCCTCAAAAGAAATTCCAGGAAGAAATGACAGCTAAAGAATTTCTCAAAACAGATATAAACAGTATAACTGAACAAGAATTTAGACTTATAGTCATAAGAGTAATTGCTGGGCTTGAAAAAAGCATAGAAGACAGCAGAGAATCTATTGCTGCAGAGATCAGGGAACTGAAAAATAATCATGATGAATTAAAAAATACTATAAATGAGGTGCAAAATAAACTAGAGGCAGTGACAGTGAGAATTGCAGAGGCAGAGGGGAGAATAGGTGAAATAGAAGATAAAATTATGGAAAAAGATGAAGCTGAGAAAAAGAGAGATAAAAAAAATTCTGGATCATGAGGGGAGAATTAGAGAACTAAGTGATTCAATGTAATGGAATACCCGTATCATAGGAGTTCCAGAAGAGAGAGAGAAAGGGGCCAAAGGTGTGCTTGAACAAATCATCACCGTTAAACCAACTCTACAAGAGATCCTAAGGGGGACTCTGTGAGTAGAATGTTGCAAAAACCACAAAGGACCAGAAACATCACTACAAGCATGAAACCTACAGATAAAACAATGACACTAAATCTGTATCTTTCAATAATAAAATTTAATGTAAATGGACCAATGCTCCAATCAAAAGACATAGGGCATCAGAAAGGATTAAAAAATTTAAAAAAAAAAGACTCATGTATTTGCTGTCTACAAGAGACCCATTTTAAACCTGAGGACACCTTCACATTGAAAGTGAAGGAATGGAGAACCATCTATCATGCTACTGGAAGTCAAAAGAGAGCTGGAGTGGCTATACTTATATCAGACAAATTAGATTTTAAACTAAAGGCTGTAACAGAGATGAAGAAGGACATTATATCATAATTACAGGGTCTATTCCTCAAGAAGAGCAAACAATTATAAATGTTTTTGCAGCCAATTTGAAAGAACCCTAATATATAAAACAATTAATCACAAACATAAACAATCTTATTGATAAGAATTTGGTAATTGCAGGAGACTTTAATACTCCACTTACAACAATGAGCAGATCATCTAGGCAGAAAATCAGTAAAGAAACAATGGCCCTAAATGGTACACTGGACCAGATGGGCTTGACAGATATATTCAGAACTTCTTATCCAAAAGCATCAGAATACACAGTCTTCTTGAGTGCACATGGAACATTCTCCAAGATAGATCACATACTGCATCACAAAACAGCCCTCAGTAAATATAAAAAATTTGAGATCATACCATGCACATTTTCAGACCACAATGCTATGAAACTTGATATCAACCACAGGAAAAAGTTTGGAAAATCTCCAAATGCATGAACGTTAAAGAATATCCTACTAAAGAATAAATTGGTCAACCAGGCAATTAAAGAAGAAATTAAAAAATATATGGAAACAAATGAAAATGAAAACACAACAATCCAAACCCTTTGGGATGCAGCAAAGGCAGTCCTAAGAGGAAAATACATTGCAATCGAGGCCTATCTCAAGAAACAAGGAAAATCCCAAATACAAAATCTAACAGCACACCTAAAGGAACTAGAAGCAGAACAGCAGAAAAACCCCAAGGTCAGAAGAAGAAGAGAAATAATAAAGACTAGAGCAGAAATAAACAATGTAGAATCAAAAAAAAAAGTAGAACAGATCAATGAAATTAACAGCTGGTTTTTTGCAAAAATAAACAAAATAGATAACCCCTAGCCAGACTTTTCAAGAGAGAGGACCCAAATAGATAAAAATCACAAATGAAATTGGACTTACCAGAACCAATCCCTCAAAAATACAAACAATTACCAGAGAATACTATGAAAATTATATGCCAACAAACTGGACAACCTGGAAGAAATGGACAAATTCCTAGACACTTACACACTACCAAAACTCAAACAGGAAGAAACAGAAAATTTGAACAAACCCATAACTAGTGAAGAAAACTGAATCAGTTATCAAAATTCACCCAATAAATAAGAGTCCAGGACCAGATGGCTTCCCAGGAGAATTCTACCAGACATTTAAAGCAGAGTTAATACCTATCCTTCTCAAGCTGTTCCAAAAAATAGAAAGGGAAGGAAAACTCCCAGACTCATTCTATGAAGCCAGCATTACTTTGATTCCCAAACCAGACAGAGACCCCACAAAAAAAAAGGGGAATTACAGGCCAAAATCCCTGATGAACATGGATGCAAAAATTCTCAACAAGATACCTGCAAATCGAATTCAACAGCATATGAAAAGAATTATTCACCGTGATCAAGTGAGATTCATTCCTGGACTGCAGGGCTGGTTCAATATTTGCAAATCAATCAATGTGATAAATCACATGAATAAAAGAAAGGATAAGAATGATATGATCCTGTCAATAGATGCAGAAAAAGCATTTGACAAAATACAGCATCCTTCCTTAATAAAAGCCCTCAAGAAAGTTGGGATAGAAGAAACATACCTAAACATTATAAAAGCCATATATGAAAAGCCCACAGCTAATATCATCCTCAATGGGGGAAAATCTGAGAACTTTTCCCCTGAGATCAGGAACACAACAGGGATGTCCACTCTTACCACTGCTGTTTAACATAGTGTTGGAAGTCCTAGCATCAGCAATCAGACAACAAAACAAAATAAAAGGCATCTAAATTGGCAAAGAAGAAGGCAAACTTTCACTTTTCACAGACAACATGATACTCTACAAGGAAAACCCAAAAGACTCCACCAAAAGTCTGCTAGAACTGATACATGCATTCAGCAAGGTCGCAGGATACAAAATCAATGTACAGAAATCAGTTGCATTTCTATACACCAGTAATTAAGCAACAGAGAGAGAAATAAAGAAATTGATCCCATTTACAATTTCACCAAGGACCATAAAATACCTAGGAATAAACCTAACCAAAGATGTAAAATATCTGTATGCTGAAAACTATAGAAAACTTATGAAGGAAATTGAAGAAGACACAAAGAAATGGAAAAACATTCTGTGCTCATGGATTAGAAGAATATTGTTAAAATGTCAATACTACCCAAAGCAATCTACACATTCAATGCAATCCAAATCAAAACTCCACCAGCATTCTTCTCAAAGCTAGAACAAACAATGTTAAATTTTGTATGGAACCACAAAAGACCCCGAATAGTCAAAGTAATACTGAAGAAAAAAAAAAAGTAGGAGGCATCATAATCCCAGACTTTAGCCTCTACTACAAAGCTGTAATCATCAAGACAGCATGGTATTATCACAAAAACAGACACATAGACCGATGGAAGAGAATATAGAACCCAGAATTATACCCCAAAATGGCCAACTAATCTTTGACAAAGCAGAAAAGAGTACCCACTGGAAAAAAAAGACCGTCTTTTTAGGAATGATGCTGGTAAAACTGGACGACGACAAGGAGAAGAATGAAACTAGACCACTTTCTCACAACATACACAAAAATAAACTCAAAATGGATGAAAGACCTAAATGTGAGACAGGAAACCATCAAAACACTAGAGGAGAAAGCAGGCAACAACCTCTTTGACCTTGGCCACAGCAATTTCTTATTCCACACATATCCAAAGGCAAGGGAATTAAAAGCAAAAAATGAACTTTTGGGACCTCATCAAGATAAAAAGCTTCTGCACTGCAAAAGAAACAATCAACAAAACTAAAAGGCAACTGTCAGAATGGGAAAAGATATTTGCAAATGACATATTAGATAAAGGGTGAGTATCCAAAATCTATAAAGAACTCACCAAACTCCACACCTTAAAAACAAATAATCCAGTGAAGAAATAGGCAGAAGACATGAATAGACACTTTTCCAAAGAAGACATCAAGATGGACAACAGACACATGAAAAGATGTTCAATGTCACTCATTATCAGGGAAATACAAATCAAAACCACACTGAGATACCACCTCACACAGGCCAGAGTGGCTGAAATGAATAAATCAGGAAACAATCGATGCTGGCGAGGATGTGGTAAAATGGGAACCCTCTTGCACTGTTGGTGGGAATGCAAACTGCTCTGGAAAACAATGTGGAGGGTCCTCAAAAAATTAAAACTAGATCTACCCTATGACCCAGCAATAGCACTGCTAGGAATTTACCCAATGAGTATAGGAGTGCTGATGCATAGGGACACTTGTACGCCAATGTTTACAGCAGCACTTTCAACAATAGCCAAATTATGGAAAGAGCCTAAATGTCCATCAACTGATGAATGGATAAAGAAGATGTGGTTTATACACAATGGAATACTACTTGGCAATGAGAAAGAATGAAATCATGCCATTTGCAGCAATGTGGATGGAACTGGAAGGTATTATGCTAAATGAAATAAGTCAGTCAGAGATAGATAAATATATGTTTTCACTCATATGTGGTTCTTGAGAAACTTAACAGAAGACCATGCGGGAAGGGGGGGAAAATATGGTGCAAGCAGAGAGGGAGGGAGGCAAACCATAAGAAACTCTTAAATACAGAGGGCAAACTGAGGATTGATGGGGAAGTTGTGGGAGAGGAGAAAGTGGGTGATGGTCACTGATGAGGACACTTTTTGGGATGAGCACTGGGTGTTGTATGTAAGTGATGAACCATGGGAATCTACCTCCAAAACTAAAGGCACACTGTACACACTGTATGTTAGCCAATTTGACAATAAAGTATATTTGAAAAAAGATAATTGATGAAGGTGGCTACACTACACATCAGATTTTCGATATAGATGAAACAGCTTTCTATTGGAAGAATAAGACATATAGAACTTTCATAGCAATAGAGAAGTAAATACCTAGCTTCAAAGCTTCAAAGAACAGGCTGAATCTCTTGTTAGGGACTAATGCAGCTGGTGACTTTAAGCTGAAGCCAATGCTCATGTACCATTCCAAAAATCCTAGGGCCCTTAAGAATTATGTTAAATCTACTCTGTCTGTTCTCTATTAATGGAACAACAAAGCCTGGATGACAGCACATTTGTTAACATAGTTTACTGAATATTTTAATCCCACTGTTGAGATTTACTGCCCAAGACCAAAAAAAATATTATTTTCAAGAGATTAGTGCTCATTGCCAATTGCACCTGTCACCCAAGGGTTCTGATGGAGATAGCAATCAGATTAATATTGTTTTCATACCTGCTAATACAACATCCACTCTGCAGCCCATGGATCAAGGAGTTATTTTGACTTTCAGGTCTTATTATTAAAAAAATACATTTCATAGTGCTATAGCTGCCATAGATGGGGATCCCCTGATGGATCTGGGCCAAGTATATTGAAAGCCTCTAGAAAGTATTCACCATTCTAAATGCCATTGAGAGAATCTGCAATTCATGGGAAGAGGTCAAAATATCAACATGACTGAAATTTTGGAAGAAGTTGCTTCCACTCTTCATGGATGACTTTAAGGAGTTTAAGCCTTCAGTGAATAAAATGACTGCAAATGTGGTGGATATTGCAAGAGAAGTAGAATTAGAAGTAGAGCCTGAAGATAAGTACTGAATTGCTACAATCTCATGACAGAATTTGAGAAGTGAGGAGCTCCTTCTCAGGATGAGCATAGAAAGTGGTTTCTTGAGATGGAATCTACTCCTGAGAAAGACACTATGAAAATTGTTGAAATGACAACAAAGGATTTAGACTATTATATAGATTTATTTGATAAAGCAGTAACATGATTTGAGAGGACTGACTCCAATTTTTAAAGAATGCTATCAAACAGCATCACTTGCTACAGAGAAATGATTTGTGAAAGGAAGAGTCAGTTGCTGCAGCAATTTTCCTGTTGTCTTATTTTAAGAAACTGACACAGCTTTCCCAACGTTCAGCAGTCACTTTCCTGATCAGTCAGCAACCATCAATATCAATGTAAGACCCTCCATAGCAAAAAGATTGCAACTTACTGAAAGGTCAGATGATTTTTAGCATACATATTGGTTACTATAAAGTGAAAACAAATTTTATTTATTTTTTAAATTTTTTCTGAAGTTTATTTATTTTGAGAGACAGAGAGAGTGAGCTGGGGAGGAGCAGAGAGAGAAGGAGAGAGAGAGAATCCCAAGCAGACTCTGCACTGTCAGCACAGAGCCCAATGCAGGGCTTGAACTCATGAACTGTGAGGTTGTGACCTGAAATGAAACTAAGAGTTGGACACTTATCTGACAGAGCCACCCAGGTGCCCCAAAAACATAATTTTTATACCAAACTAAAAAATTCATTTTACTGTATTTATTGCAATATTTGCTTTATTGTGGTGTTCTGGAACCAAACACACAATATCTCTAAGATATGCCTGTACCAATAATCACAACTTACTAGAGCAGAAGCCTCCATAAGAGGTTAACATTTCTGGCTGTCCAGACAAAATTACAATACATACTAAAAGGCAAAAATGCAGTATTAAGAGGCAGAGGAAACATCAGAACCAGAGTCATATCTGGTAATGATTTGGGAATCATCAAACTGGGAATTTAAAGCAACTATGATTAATGTGCCAAGACCTAATGGATAAATTATAAATCATTCAAGAATAGATAGACAATGTATAAGAAAAAAAATCTTGAAAGAAGGCAAGGGAAAATATATCTACCTATAGAAGAACAAAGATAATTACATCTGACTTCTTTTCAGAAACCATGTAGAATAGAATGAAACATTTAAAGTGTAGAGAGGACAACCAATAAACATTAATCTAGAATTCTGCACCTTACAAAATTATCCCTCAACAGTGAAAGAGAAATAAAGACTTTCTGAGACAAACAAGAATTGAGGGAATTTGTTGCCAGTAAAACTTGTCTTGAAAGAAATGTTAAAAGTTCTTCATAGAAACAGAAAATTATATCAGTCAGAAACTAGAATCCACATAATTAGAGAAGGAATAGGTAAAGATGAATTTAAAACTTTTAATTAAAACTAAAACTGCTATTTTTCTTATTCATAATTGATCTAAGGTTTGTTCAAATTGATCTAATGTTTGTTCATACATTGACTCTAACAATGTATTCACTACATATACTTATTGTATAAAAGAAATGAGTGACAGCAATAAGGGTTAGGAGAGAGGAATTAAGGTAATTTTGATATTAGAAGGCACTCACACTATCTGTGAGCTGGTATAACGTTATCCTAAAGTGGGCTTGGATTAGTTGTAAATATGTATCGTAAATTCTAGGCCAAGCACTTAAAAAAATTAAGTCTAACTTGTATGCTAAAAAGGAAAGAAAATGGGATCATATAAAATGCTAAAATAAAACCACATATGGCAGAGAAGAGTGGAAGACAAAAAGAATAAAGAGGAAGGGCAATCAATATAAAATAATAACAAATATAGTAGCTTTTGCTTCAACTATATCAATACTCACTTCAACCATCAATGGTAGAGATATGTCAGTTAAAAGACTGACATTATCAGGGCGCCTGGGTGGCACAGTCGGTTAAGCGTCCAACTTCAGCCAGGTCACGATCTCACAGTCTGTGAGTTTGAGCCCCGCGTCAGGCTCTGGGCTGATGGCTCAGAGCCTGGAGCCTGTTTCCAATTCTGTGTCTCCCTCTCTCTCTGCCCCTCCCCCGTTCATGCTCTGTCTCTCTCTGTCCCAAAAATAAATAAACTTTGAAAAAAAAAATTTTTTTTTAAAAAAAGACTGACATTATCAGAGTGGTTCAAAAAAAAAAACTAACTATATGTTGTATACAAGAAATCCACTTTAATTTTTTTTAAGAAACGCACTTTAAATATGAAAACATGTAGATTAAAGGTAAATTCTTGAAGGAACATATACCATGGTGGCACTAATCAAAAGAAAGTAGGAGTTGCTATATTAGTTTCAATCAAAGCAGATTTCAGAGCAAGTAAAGTTGTTGGGGGAAAAAAAGGATTATATAATAATAAACAGGTCAATTCTCCAAGACGTAATCATTAGTGTGTTTGCACCTAACAAGAGAGTGTCAAAATATGTAAATTAAAAAAAAAAAGATAAACTGTAAGGAGAATTAGATGGATCCATTACTATAATTGGAGACTTCAACACCCCTCTATCAGAAATGGACAGATCAGCAGGCAGAAAATCAGTAAGACATAGTTGATCTCAACAGCACCACCAATCAACTGAATATAACTATCAACTGTTTCTAGCAACTATTTCATTCAATAACAGCAGAATATACATTCTTCACAAGTTTACATACAACATTCGCTTAGACTGCATTTGAGCCATAAAACACCCCTTAATAAATTTGAAAGGATAGATATCATACAATGTCTGCTCTCGGACCACAATGGAATTAAACTAGAAATCAGTAGCTTAATAATAGTTACAAAATCCCAACATACTTGGGAGGTTGAATAAACATTTGTAAATAATATAGGTGTCAAAGAACAAATCTCAAGAGAAATTTTTAAATATTTTCTATTAAATGAAAATAGAAATACAATTCATCAAAATTTGTAAGATGCAGGGAAAGCAGGGCTTATAGGGAAATTTAGAACACTGAACACATTTATTAAAAAAAAAAAAAACCACAGATCTAGCATCAGTAATCTAGGCTTCCACTTTAGGAAGCTATGAAAGGAAGAGTAAATGAAAATCAAAGAAAAAGAAAATAAATAATAAAATTACAGCAGAAATCAATAAAATCAAAAACAGGAAATCAATAGAGAAAACCAACAAAAGCAAAAGCTAGTTCTTCGAAAGATCAATAAAATTGATAAGCTTCTAATTGGCTAACTGGGAAGAAAAGAGATAAAATGTAAATACCTCAAATCATTTTTTTTCAGAAATGGAAAAAAGGGACATCACTATAGATCCCATGGACATTAAAGGAATATTATGAACAACCTTGGCCCCCAAATTTTGTAACTTAGATAATATGGCTGAAATCCTTGAAAGATATAATTTCCATACTCACACAATATGACATAGACAATTGAAGAAGACAAGACACAGAAAATATTTGTAGAAGATCTATCTTACAAGACTGTTATCTTAAAATTCAACAATAAGAAAAACAACCCAATTGAAAAATAGCCTAAAGGGTTGAACTTCATCAGAGAATATATACAGATGGCAAATAAGTCTATGAAAAGAAGTTTAACGTTATATGTCATTAGGGAATTATAAATTAAAACAATGACACACCACTAAAACATTTATTAGAATAGCCAAAATCCAGAACACTGACAACATGCTGCCAAGATGGGGAGCAACAGGAACTCTCATTCCTTGCTGGTGAGAAGGCAAAATGGCATAGCCACCTTGGAAGATAGTTTGGTGAAATATATCACATTATCCAGCAGTTATACTACTTGGTATTTACCCAAACAATTTGAACACTTACAATTTGAACACAAAAACCTGCACACAGATGTTCATAACAGCTTTAGTCATAATTGCCAAAACTTGAGAGCAACCAAGATGTTTCTCAGTTAATGAATGGATAAATGAACTGTAGTACATCCAGACAATGGAATAGGAATGTTATTCAGTTCCCAAAAAGGAATGAGCTATCAAGCCATAAAAAGAAATGGAGAAACCTTAAATGCATGTTACTAAGTTAAAGAAGGCAATCTGAGAAGGCTGTATACTATATGATTCCAACTCTATGATATTCTGGAAAAAGCAAAACTGTGGACATTAAAAAGATCAGCGGTTGCCAGGTGTAGGGAGGAGACGAATGAATAGGTACAGCACACATGACTTTTAAGACAGTGAAACTACTCTGGATGATAGATACCATAATGGTAGATGCTAGTACTTATACATTTGTCCAAACCCACAGAACATACACCACCAAGATTGGCCACTAACGTAAACTATACACTGAATGATAAAAATGTGGAAATGTAGTTCATCTATTGTAACAAATGCATCACTCTGGTGTGAGACTTTGAGAGTGAAGGAGGGAGTCTGTATATGGAGGTATGGAGAATATAGGAAATCTCAGTACTTTCCACTCATTTTTTTCTGTGAATCTAAATAACACTACTCTAAAATATAGTCTATTAAAATTAAAATTAAAATATTTTTTAAAGAAAAGATTTCAATGCTTGCTACAGATGGATGTAATGCATCTGGATTAATGTAACAGAATGTTTTAGTTTTTATGTTTTCAATTAGTTGAATTTTCAGTGTATACTCATTATTCAGCAACATAAAAATTTAATAATTAAAAATAAACATAGCTCCTTATTCGCATGATACAAGATTCTACATTATTTATTATTTTTGGATGCCTATAATTTAAAAGGATAATATCTAAGGAAAGTTAAAATAAAAATATTGAGACTAAAAAGATTTATAGGCCTCATCTCCCTCCACATCCGAAAGCAGAATTTTCCGAAAAAGCAAATTTTCTTCTATATACTTTTAGAGGATATTCTGAAATATTCTGCAAGGCCATAAAAGGATTGAAATAAATATTTCATTCATTAAATGCTCATGGGATTCACAAGTAAAGAAAATGTCACTGCTCCTGAAGACTTCATGTTTATATGAACAGAGATGCCCCATCCCAGAAAGGTACCATATACATTATCAATTCATTATTAAGCACCTACCTACCATGTCCTCAACCATCATAAATATTGATATAAGGAAAGAGAATATATATATATATATATGGAAATATATATATATGGAAATATATATATATATGGAAATATATATATGGAAATATATATATATATGGAAATATATATATATATATATATATATATATATATCCCTGTAATATTTCAAGGAAAAGGAAGAAATAAAGAAGGCTTTAAGATAGATATAGTTTATAAATGGTAGAATGGGTAAAACTGAGAACACAGACTTATTAGAGTTTATTTAAATAGAATGATTTTTATTTTTCTTTTACTGTATTTATAGGGTAAGAATTTTTTTTTTTGGTAAAAGAATAAAGTAAAAGCTTAAACTAATGGCATTGCTGTCTTCTCTACCTTCCTATAAAGACTCAAGTTCTAGCTCTTATTCTTAATTCCCATAAGCAAATATAAGGTTGGTTATAAAATTATCTGTATACTATAAAACCTTTTTGGATTATATAGGTACATATGTTTACATGTAAATACATGTGTAATAAATACACATCATCAAATATATCAGTAAAATAATAGAATAATGTTGATATTAATATATATCTAACATATAGAGGTATATTAGAAAAGTCTGGATGTATATATTAAAAACCATAACAGTGGTTATTCCTAGGTGGATATACCTAATTTGAGTAATGGATCCTCCTATATTTGTAGAGTTTTGTTTTGTTTTTATTTGCCAGTGACCATGCATTATGCTCATAATCATGAAAAATGACATGCTCATAAAAATATCCATTTCTAAATTTTAAATTTATACATTAATGAAATACTCATATCATGAAATTTATAGTACTATAAAACAAAAAGTATCTAAAAGAAAAAAATATATATATATATAAGATTTCATTTTCAAATAGTCTCTACATCCAATGTGGGGCTTGAACTTAAACTCCAAGATCAAGGGTTGAATGCTCCAAAGACTGAGTCACTTGGGCACTGCACCAAAAAATACATTTTTAGCATAGATCTCCAATTCTTGCAAGATCTGAATATATAAACTTGAACTAACTGCAATAATTTCTAAAACCCTGTTATTTAGAAGAAAAGGTTATTACATTCATTGTGAAATTATAATAATAATTGTAAAATAAAATTGTAATTTTGAAAAAATATGAATTACCTATTAAAGTTTACCCTAGGTTTGTGAATACTAGAAATAAAAGGGGAAAAGAAGGGAGGGAAATGTATTTTGGTTCATGGATATTTAGCTACCATTTTCTTTGTAACTCTTCAGTGATTACAAAAGTCAATTTTGACCTGTATAGTTAGAATAGATCATTCCACAGCAGGAAGTTAATCTCTAAAAGTCATTCATCCCACTTTAGGAAAAAGAGTTAAACAAACTTTCTGTTCCTTATTACCTTGGCAAACCTAATGCAGGGGAAATGTTTGGGGAAATGCAATAACTACTCAAAGATTATGATACAAATTTTTATGAGCTGCTTTTAAGTTATTTTTAAGAGTTTGATAATAGTGCCAACATTTGGAAAGTGTTTTCATCTTTAATAATACACATCATTTCATTCTCACAAGTAGTGGCTAAATAATGAGGCATGTTAACAAAAGATTTAATTTATTTAAAACTCTAAATATTTTTGGTTGTTTTCTTGGTGGGTGGGTGTGAGTGCTGAGAGGCCTATTAATAAAACAGTTAGTCACTTTACTAAAAACTTAATTTAGAAAGAAAACCTTATCCTGGTTAAAAACAAAGTGTGCATGTATATCAATGATGGTGAAAGGTAAATAGACACACATATGTAAATAAAACATACATGCATGTGCATTAGCTCTCTACAAACTGCTAGTTAGTTGCAGTTTAAATTATGTACAAAAAATGTAGTTGTAACTCCAAAAAATATTCTAATTCACAGCAGAGATTTTGTGTTTCACAAATCAGAACGTTTTTTTTTTATCCCTCATACATTTTTATTACTCTATTAGGCATGTAACAGGGTGAAAGAGTATACAAGCTGTTAAGCTCTGTTAACAAGCCATGCCACACTTGTATTTCAGCTCAATGAGGCGTCTGTAGTCTAGGCTTTTATCAAACCCTGTGATATTCTGTGCATCACAGACCATATTTGATTAAGAAAAGTATGTTTTTGAAACATCTGTTTGGTTACATTCAAACTGTCCCTTATGAATGCAATATTTTCTTGGAGTCTTTCTGTTCCTGATGGGTACCAAAGGGGAAAAATACACTCTCCAAGGTCACCAGAATTCATAAACACAGCTGACAACATTATGGTACAAGGGGAAAAATATCTTTCCAAGTCTGTATACAATATTAAATTCACAAAATGTTTGTGAATTTTAACCAGATATTGCTTCCTGAAAGAAAACCTGGATGGGAAGAGGGGTCTCTGGTGCCTGAGTAAGCTAACTTGGGATCAGAGCTTTCTTCTTTGCCTTCCCTGCACTTAGCATTAGCTCTGAGAGTTGAGAGAGAAGATATCCAAATCTCAAAGAAACTTGACCAAGTAATGGCTATGTACAACTTGGCCTTACCATGCCTATTCTCTCATGTGATTCTTCTATGGTATTAATAATATAAACAATGATGAAAATGAGATTTATGGTTTTCTTCACAATTAATCAATATTCTAACTTATTATGCTTTTGACCACAAGTACAATTATTTGGGGAAGTAAAGAAAAGCTCTAGATTTTAAATTAAACTGAAAAAAAAGGAGTCATTCATTAATAATGGTTATATCATTCTGTACTTAATTAGATTCAAAGATGACAGTGTTTTCAAAGACTTCTATCCTTATTATATAGAACAGCTAAAGCCCCAATCATCAGTGACCATATGAAAAAAAACTGGCACTCACTTAATAACAATAATGAAATCACAAATGGTAGTGCTACTACAAGCCTCTTCATAATCTTCATTAAGTAGAGCATAGAAGAAAAACAAAGATTGGTCTGCTACAGCTTTCTCAGAAATGGCTAAAGACCATGCACATTACAGTAGATCAACAGGTCCAAGGTTATAAAAAAATTAGGACTCTGAGGAAAAAATTAACAAAATGGAAAATATAATTAACTCAATTGATAGTACTTGAAATTCTGCATGAGAAAGGAGAAAGAAGGGTAACCTGAGTGATTTAAAATTGTAGACAATCTAAAATATCTTAGCACATTATTTCAGTTTTTCTTATACCATTAACCTACTTTTTAAACACATGAAAAAATAACAGACCATTTGAGTTTAAGATCTTTCCCGTTGTCTTATTCAGTATATGATTAGGTTACAGGAGCTATAAGATGACCAGAAAATGTGAGGAAAAAGCAAGATGAAGAAATCCAGAGGTCTGGCAGAGCCAGTCTGAATACTGTGTCTTGAAGACATTTTCCTATCAAATGCTAACAGGCTCAAGCCCACATATACAATATTCTGTAGGAAAGTATAAAGGAAAGAAAAATACTGGAATTTTGAAAATCACATCTAAAAGATCATAAATACCATGCACGATTTTAGAAAACAGACTCTTTTGGAGCGCCTGGGTGGCTCAGTGGGTAGAGCGTCTGACTTCGGCTCAGGTCATGATCTCACAGCTCTGTGAGTTCAAGCCCCACATCGGTCTCTGTGCTGATGGCTCGAAGCCTGGAGCCTGTTTCAGATTCTGTGTCTCCCTCTCTCTCTGCTCCTAACCCACTCACATTCTGTCTCTGTCTCTGTCAAAAAATAAATAAACATTTAAAAAAATTCTTTTTAAAAAAGGAAACAGGCTCCTTTAATTACTACTTAAGTTGAACAATTTCCATAAAATATTTAATGATGCCCACTTAAAGATGCAAAGAGCAAAAACACAAAGTAAAATAATTTTAATTTCTCATTCTGGAATATATGGTAATGAAAAAGTGAAGACAGTCAAAAGGAAAAGCCTCTGAATAATAATAAAAAAAATCTTATAGTAGTTAAGTCAGAAAGTATTCTTCTCTATCTATATTTAGGAAAATTTATTAAACTTCTTCCAGGGCAACAACACTGCAAAAGCATTTTTCACCACCCTTGCAGACAGCTGATGCAAATGTTAATTTGTGTTTCAGGATAATCACACCTCCAGGGTTTTAGCATTATGTGGATCTGTGCAGATGCAAATAATATATCATCTAGAGAAATAGGAATGTGGTAGTTGAAATTTGATGAGATCGAAGGGGAGAAAAGTGTACTTTAAACACTAAATGAATGCAGAGAAATTAAAAGTGAAGAAACCATGCTCTTTTTGAAATTAGTTTTGCAATCCTAACATCAGTAAGAAACAATACATCACAAGCACAAATTAGTGATGTAGAGAAGGCCATCATTCAAAGAGAAAGGAGATCCAACGTGGAGAAAAAAGAAAATATCAGCCAAAACATGAATGGAAATACAATTCAAGTCATTCCTGAATAAGGTGTCACCCCAAAACTTGAGTAAGGGAGGCATTGGCATACCAAGGCCATCATCAGCTCATTCTCTTCTCACTTAACAGAACCCCATGGTTATCCCTTAAATCAATAGATCTAATGTGGGATTTGTTTAACTGCTGTATAATAAATCATAAAAAAAAACAGATATCACATTTATTCAAGCATTCTGCTATTGAGACACTCAGGACTTCTTGGTTTCTTTTTTGCTGCTACACTCAACAGGACATTTATCATTCCTGAGCATACATACTTAAATCCTTTTACTTTTGTTTGTATAAATCTGATTCTGCAGAATGGCTCAAATGGTATGTGAGATATTATTGCTCCTTTTTTTTAATCCTGAACATGTATGTGTTAGGGTGTGGATCAAAAGAATTAAATTAGTAATGATTTGGTTGGTAGAAGAACTCAGCAATTTTATTAAATAGGCCACCAGAAAAGCACTATGTTCAGTAAATTCCATTTATTCAGTGGGCTTCTCCTTATTGAATTGGTGACTGTGTTTTCATGAAAAAGAAAGAAATGTTCCTCAGATCAAAGTCAAGGGGTAACAGCTATAACCCGGCACATAAATTTCAGGATGTGT
Organism: Felis catus; assembly: GCF_018350175.1. Lineage (NCBI taxonomy): Eukaryota > Metazoa > Chordata > Mammalia > Carnivora > Felidae > Felis > Felis catus. Next base: position 105,575,755 of record NC_058371.1, on the reverse strand, counting down.
CATACAAGGGTTTTTATAAATTTGCTTCTAACACCACTCTCATTCTTCTTCTCTTCCCCCAGACTTATCCCATGTCCCAATCATATTAATCCACTATAGTTCAACAGGTGATCCTATCTTCTCACAAGTCCACAGAGCCTGTGCAGAACCTGTTTCCTCTGCCTGGTACATTCATCTCATTCCACCACCACTCCATTTCCACCTGATAACTCTCAGGCCTTCAAAACCAGTTTCACGTGTAAAAGAATTCTAGTAGCAATTAAAACTTAAGATCCTTCTATTAGGATTCAACTGTCAACTGCAAATTCCATTGGGGGAGGGTATCCCCTATCAAGCAATTCTCCAATTATCAGTGGGGTGTCCAATAATTTAACTAAATTCTGACACTACCTACTGGGAGATGGCATCAGACTCACAGGTTAAGGGCTTAATCCTATAAGACTATTCCCCACCCCACTCCCGGTGCGTCAAATGCCAATGGAAAGTATAGGTTATCACCTGGGCTCCTGACCAACTAGCTATAGATCAGAGGTTCTCAGGATACCCTCCCTGGGTTAAATTAATTTGCTAGAGCAGCTTACAGAACTCGAAGAAACATTTTACTTACTAGATTACTGGCTTATCGCAAAAAGAGATCAAAGAAATGCACAGGGTGAGGTACATGGGAAGGAACATGGCCACTCTCACCAAATGTCCATCAACTCGGCAACTCTCCCACCCACCTTGAATTTATATAAAGGCTTCATTACATAGAGATGAGTGACTAACTCATTAGCCAATGGCAATTGAACTCAAGCTACTGCCCTTCACTCCTCCCCAGGAGTCGGGGGTGGGACTAAAAGTACTAACCCTCTAACCACATTGTTGACTTCACTGGCAATCAGCTCCCATCCTAGGTGCTTTCCAAAAGTCACCTCATTAACATAACAAGACACGTTTATGACTCTCATCATAAGAAATACTAAAGATTTTAGGAGTTCTATGTCAGAAACAGGACAAAGACCAAATATATATTTCTTATTATAAATCCCAATATTCCAGTGTCACCTTTACAGGAATCCATTGGAAATAGATGGAATAAAGCCTCTCCCTGGATTCACATACTTAAATAAATATAGCTCCTCTTCTAGATAGCCCAGTATTGTGCTACATTCTCATGCTTTAATGTCTTGTCTATCTCCCTCACTGGATTGTGACTCTTTGAAGGCAAGACCAGATCTTCTGTTTCTTATAACACAGTACTTAACATAGTGTAGGCTTCAGAAATTTTTAATTTAATTTGATAAGATAAAATAATAAAGGAAGAAAGAGAACCATGAACACTTTCAATATTTACACTTAAAGGGTGTGTAGGAAAAAAAAGCCTAAGTTGATAGAAGTTAATGAAGTAAGTAGAGCAGCAGGAAAGAATAGAACTGTAGTATACTACAGACTAAAAGTAGAGTAGTAAACACTGTCAAATGCTACAGAAAGAAGTAAAAAGAAACAGAAAACAGAGAGAGATTAAAGAAGGCTCTAAGCAGGAACACTGAGCATGTTTAATAGCCTTAATTGGCTATCAAGGCCAAAGATATGTGTTAGCAGCTCCTGTATCTGGAGACAGAAGAGACAATTAGAAGTTTTAGAGATGGGGCACCTGGGTGGCTCAGTTGGTTGAGTGTCTGACTTAGGCTCAGGTCACGATCTCACGGTTCGTGGGTTTGAGCCCCACGTGAAGCTCTGTGCTGATGGCTCAGAGCCTGCAGCCTGCCTCAGATTCTGTGTGTGTGTGTCTCTCTCTGTCCCTCCTCCACTCATAATCTGTCCCTGAAAACAAATAAATAAAAGATTTTTTTTAAAAAGTGTTAGAGAGGACACAAGGATAAGGATGAGGCAATTTATCTTAAGAAGAAGGTGATAAGAAACTGAAATATAGGCTAATAAAAAAGACTGATGCAAAGGGGATGCAAGATGGTAATGAGAAGTGAAGTCTGGGTAAGATTTTCACACCCTCTCCTTTTCCCCACAACACACCACTTCCACCTCTGATTTACCCTTAGATAATAGGTATTCTAATAAGATCAAGCTTCAATCTATCTGACAGTATTTCTAGACACATTCGGTACCCATGGGGATTTCTACCCCAACAAATGTTTATTCATCATTATTATTCACTAAGCTTAGATTCATTTGTTATAAAAAAATAAAAATTAAATTAAAATAAATAGTAATAAGATATAGTTTGCTACCACAGCTATGCCTAATATTCTGTGCTTAGGAAAACAGGAATATTTATGAAGTTAATTGAAAGATTAATTTATGTAAAACACTTCATTTATTTATTCATATGTCAAAAAATGTATACATAGGTACAAGAAAATATTTTAGAGATGAAATGAGATCATTTTCTTCAAACATGACACCATTCTTAATCTCCCTGCAGGTAGTAAGAAGTAGGAAAACCACAACGTGAAGGGAAGTCCTCACAGGAAGTGATCCCTGATCAAGAAAATCAGTTCGTGGGGTACCTGGGTGGCTCAGTCGGTTGGGCGGCCCACTTTGGCCCAGGTCATGATCTCACGGTTCATGGGTTCAAGCTGCACGTCAGGCTCTGTGCTGACGGCTCAGAGCCCGGAGCCTGCTTTGAATTCTGTGTCTCCCTCTCTCTCTCTGTCCCGCCCCTACTCACACTCTGTCTCTTTCTGTCTCTCAAAAATAAATAAACATTGAAAAATAAAAAAAAGAAAATCAGTTCTGCTAGACAAAGTATAAAATTATTCTCTTTAATTATTAAGTTTCATATTTTGTAGAAAAGAATGCCCTATATAGAAATGCAGCTACATAAAAATTGAAACACTCCTGGGGCACCTGGGTGGCTCAGTCAGTTAAGGGTCTGACTCTTGATGTCCACTCATGTCATGATCTCACAGTTGGTGGGATCAAGTCCCCGTTGGGCTCTGTGCTAATAGCACAGAGTACTCCTATATCATATAGAAAACATTAATTCCAATAACCAGGACTTTCATGCTAAATATGCATATCATTATAAAATAATCTTAGTATAGTTCATTAACCCTCCTTTTAGAAAGAACGTAAGTCAGAGATCATCATTTGGTTCCCAATGAGCTTTACACACCACCACCTAAGACTCGCCTCAGTTACCTGAAGGTGAAAGGCTCCACATACCATCCCCAGTCTGCCAAGTATTCTAAGCTCCCTTCATTTTCTGTAGAACAATTTGTTCTTCCTAAATACAAGGAAGCTTGATATGACCTGGTCATTTGACAGCTATGGTAAGAAATGTTAACCATCAAGAACATTTGACCTTAGTATCTGTCAGAGAAGTTTACTATAAATACAAATTAACTGGCATCTTAGAAGTCAATGTCTTACTGGCACACCAATAAAAAAGGACTGGTTTTAGTTAAAAACTAAAACAAATAATAATAAAAATAATTTCTCTGAAATTATCAAATCATACAAATGCATTGCTGAGCAATTCAGACCCAAAACTGGAGATCTGAGTTTATTTTAAATTTGTTCTATGTCCCTCTAAGTCTCCCAATTTGCTAACTAAAGAGAATTCAGAAAATGAATTTTAAGATAATCATCAATTTTTTTCTATGACACCCTAGACATTTTTAAAGTTGAGAATTTAATTGCTTGATTATTCCCTAAAGCATATTTTCCAGTTTTAGTACCATCCTTGTGAGATTCTTTGTTTTTTAATAAACTTATTTTTTAGAGCAGTTTTAGGTTCACAGCAAAATTACACAGAATCTTGTGAGATTTTCATGACCAGGATCTTCTCTTTCCAGCCAGGAGAGTTTTTAAATTGTGCTTTTCTGAAAGGAAATGAAAAAGGACTCATTTTGTCTTTTTTTTTTATCCCCAGGTTTAGATTTTGCTTGAAATGGTCAATTTTCTCACTGTCAACACATTATATATATGAGACAGTTTCTTGGAATCAAAGAAACCAGAGAACCTTAGAGAGAATTATCATGAAGCTCCCTTCTACATTTTATCCTGCAGAGCTCAGGCAACAATGCATATAGAGCAATAACTCTCTTCCCTTAGAGAATTAGGCTGCTATTGAGGAGTTGTGATGCCAAATCCTCATGGAGTTTTACTGAAATAACTTGTATCATAGAGCCACTGGAAATATAAATATGCTGACATCTCCCCAATACAGGCTTGTTCGTATAATTTAAGTGTTGGAGAAAGGGGAACCAGTGAGTAAGATAAAAAATGGAATGAAAGAGAAGTTTGAGGGAAACATACCAAGTTGAGACACAGATACGAAGGACAAAAGGAGTTTTGGTGAAGGAAATGAGGTTTGGTTGAGACAAGTGAAATCAACTAAAACTAAGCATAAAGAGATTATGAGCATTGTGATTGACAACTTCTGTGTGGAATAGTGAAGCCAGAAGTGAAAAGGATGAAAAGTTAAGGGATATAAATGAGGAGCAAAACTCAATGTGCTTTTTTCTCCTTCCTCTAAATGAATTAAAGAATTTTTTTAAAGTAATAAACCCATAAGAACAAACAGAACTAGAGAGAAGATAGCCACAGCTGAGAGCTGTCAACAAAGTTTTGGACAAGAGAAAGCAGACGGATAAGGGGTAACTGACATAGCACAGAGAAAGCTGAGACTAAGTTCTTGTTGAGGAGGATGACCAGTTGAAGAAAGCTGTCTGGGCTGCAGAAATCTCCCTAAAAGTCTCAGAATTTGAGGCACAGAAACTACAGAGGGGCAGGATGAATTGGGGTAGCCCTCAGCTCAAAGTCTTTAAAAGAAGTTAGGTTACCCAGATCCCTTCTGTCTTCCTCCAGAGACAACTTACACCCAAACTAGGTAAGAGATGAGGGGTTTATTCCTCAGAAAAAATGAAGCAACAAATTCCAAGTCTCAGAAAAACAACCAAAAAAGGTGTGTGGGGGGGTTCAAATTAAAACCACAAAGTATTTTTAGTTCACATCAATTAGAATGAAGTTTACAAGACTGACAATACCAAGTGATGGTGGAAACTGGAGCTTTCATATGCTGATGGGAACATAAATATTACAACAACTTTGGGAAATATTTCAACAGTTTCTTATAAAGTTGAATATATACAATCTTATGATCTAACAATCTATTCCTAAATATTTACCAAAGAGAGGGGCACCTGGGTGGCTCAGTCGGTTAAGCGTCCAACTTCGGCTCAGGTCATGATCTCATGGTTTGTGGGTTAGAGCCCCATATCAGGTTCTGTGCTGACAGTTCAGGACCTGGAGCCTGCTTCAGATTCTGTGTCCCCCTCTCTCTCTGCCCCACCCCTGCTTGTGCTCTGTCTCTCTCTGTCTTTCAAAAATGAATAAACATTAAAAAAATAAATATTTACCAAAGAGAAATAAAACATAAGTCCACACAAACACTGGTAGCAGTTTTTTTTATAATAGCCCAACCTGAAAACATCCAAATACACCCAAATATCCAATGACAATTAAATGGATAAGCAAATTATGATATAACAATATAATGGAATAGTAGTTGGTAATAAAAGGAGGATACAACAGCATGAATAAATCTCAAAATTAGTATAGTAAAAAAAAGATGGCAGACACAACACAGTATATATTATGGGATTCCATTTATATGAAAATCCTAAAAATGCAGTTCTACAAATTCAGAAAGGAGATATTGGTGTTTCCTCTGGCAGGAGTTGAGATGGTTATTGACTGAAGAGAGGCATAAAAGACTATTTGTGGTAAGTCTTGAATGTGGTGGTGGTGTTAAATATATATATATATACATATATGTTTTTCACAAAAACTAAGTATTATTTAAAATGAGTACATTTAATTATGCAAAAATCATACTTTACTAATGTTAATTTTTTTAAATAAGTCAGGTTAAGTTGCTGTGTGTGTGTGTGTGTGTGTGTGTGTGTGTATAATTTGTTTTGACACAAAGGATGTAAATAGATTTGAAGACTAAAAGAAAGATACTATTGGGAAACATTTCTTTTAAATAGGTCAGGTTAAGTTGCTGTATATATATATGTATATACATATATATACATGTATAATTTGTTTTTGACAGAGTGGATGTAAATATACCTGAAGACTAAAGGAAAGATACTATTAGGAAACATGTTGGTATGAGCAAAAGAAGGAAAACTGATGGAGCATGGTCCTCGCATTAATGGGAATGCTCAAAATCCTAGGTAGAAGGCATAACCCTATGCTGGTAGCCTCTTTAGTATCATTCATCTTGTGCTACAATCTGTTTTTAGTCCCTATATACATCTTCTCAATTTATCCTCATTATAATTTCACAATACGGGAATTATGATTCCCATTTTACAGATAATACACCTGGGACTGATAGCAATTAATAGCTTCTTCAAGGTAACCCATTGACTAAGTAGGTTATTTCAATTAAAGAATCACATTTCACTAGATAACAAACATGTTATCTATTGAATTTCTCTTTCTTTCTGTACACCCAGTAATTGTTCCCCACAGTCTCATTTCCAATCAGCTGTAAATCGTACTCCCAGTATAAGCAGGATCTGAACTTAAAGTCCAATAATCTAATTGTTATTGATAGAGTAACACTGAGACCAAATTCATTAGTAACTTTTGACAATATCAAAGTAAAAGTAATTAATATGCAAACAGGTACCTAAGTCCTAAATTTCAAGCAAAAAATATGTTGTTAACTAGTTTGATTGGAAAGATAACATAGAAAAGAAAAAAAACTCCAATTAACAGAAAAACAGAAATCTCGCATTTACAAATACTGACTGCAAAAAGGTCTAATATTACTCTATCAAGTTTAGAATGACAAGTTCTCTCTACTTTGTTTATGGATAGATAAACAAAGGTAACTGCATACAGATGTAATTAACTATTACAATAGTATAACTATTGATTTAGACCTAGTGGAAAAAAAGAAATAGCCCAAAGGATGGGTTTGTCCTCAAGACTTAAAACAATTAAAGCTATGTATATTAAACACTGGACATTTGATCTGTACGGAGGGGGAAGAGTGTGCCACCCCAGAGTGTGCCACTTTGGCAATCTGATTATTTAATGAATTAGAGTAGCCCAAGAAACAGTCAGAGTAAGGACACTCTAACCTTCCTTTGCACTACCCCTGCAAGGCAGAAAATAAATCTCCCATGTGAAAGGTACTGTTCCTATACCAGGAGAGTAGAAGGCCTTCTCAAAACCAGAGACAGGGAATTTAGGGCTGAGAAGGCACTATAAACAAACCTTGTTACTTCTTCACTAATTTACTACGCCAAGCCCAAACCTCTTTGTCTCACCCATCCTTCACAAATTTATTGTTTCTTGTCAAGATTAAAGTTGCCTGCTTTGGTCACTTCTCTGAGCTTTATATCTTTGGGGGCCCTGTACATACAAAATTAAATTTGTTTTTCCCCTGTTAATTTGTTTTATATCAATTTAATTATTAGACTAGCCAAAGAATCTAGGAGGGAAAAAGGACAAGTTTTCCTCCCTACAAGTATCTTTCAATTGAGTGCCTCATAACAAGATGTTGATACAAAATGATGGCCACCCATTATGTTCTACTATAAACTTAGTGGATATTTAGATGGCTGCAACTTGCCCAACAAAAGGTAGAAAAGGTAATGGAGATCATTAGAAAAGTGTGATATTACTTTTATAGTAATATATGTTCACAAGGGCAAATACTAACTAAAAAGTAAAAGGCTTAACTCTCCCTGATGAAAATAAAGGAAGAGAATCTCCCCTCACCCCCTCCTTTTCTTAAAGCTTTACCTTAGAAAACTTGGAATTTATTTCTGTGTCTTTTTGAAATGTATATAAATCTCTTTAAAAGCTAAATAAGACTCTAGGTGCCTGGGTGGCTCAGTCGGTCAAGCATCCAACTTTGACTCAGGTCATGATCTCCCAGTTTGTGAGTTCAAGCCCCTCCTCTGGCTCTGCATTGACAGCACAGAGCTTGCTTCAGAGTCTCTGTATCCCTCTCTCTCTGTCACTCCCCTGCTCTCTCTCTCTCTCTCTCTCTCGTAAAAATAAATAAACCTTTAAAAAAAAAGCTAATAAGACTCTTGCCAGTTTTAAGAAAGAGGAATGCATTTCTCAAGAACCTGGGAACCATCTCTTCGAAATCTAAAGATGCAGAGAGATAGTCTCCTCCCTTTACTGTAGATGTAGAAGCCTAACTCAATGGGCATCTTGCTCCAAGCTCCCAAACTTCCTTTTGTCATAAAGATATGAGAGATTTCTTTTTCATTTGAATAAAGCCAATTAGCTAACACCCGTGGTCACCCCAATTACAAGATGAACCTAGGATGAACTATGTATGACAAATAGTACTGTCAACTTCTCTTACTTGAGGACTAGTTATCGTTTGTCTCGATAATGCATACACAATGGCTTGTATCTACTTAACTATAAAAAAAATGTGAAGGTTCTTTCGGTCTGTAACCTCTTTGCTGATTGCCTGTGATGCACGTTGCAGTCTGGTTTAATACTTTGTCAGGAATAAAAATTGTTTCTTTCTCTTCTACCTTTGTGGAGAGTTTTTCTGGATTGGGAAGAGGTTTTGCTTGTAATTATATTTTCCCAACAGGGGTTCATAGTTAATTCCATATATTCTGCATCTGAATACCAGTTTTAAATTATTTATTTCTGGGTTTTTTGAGTTTCCACTTAGCTGAAGCAAGTACTTCTACTTAAAACCACTCTCTTAGAGAGAGGGAGAAAAGATGGAATCGAAATCCAGAAAAGAAATGCCAAATGTTTGACATTTCTATTCTTTAGATAGCAACCAGATGATACAGAAGTTTGCACCTCAACTACCTGGCATTGATGTGACATTACTTTTTAAATACTCCTGTCTTGCTGTTGCTATTTATACCAAATATTTCACAACCATTCACTTCTCCTTAATTTCTTTCTCAAGTGTCAATACAATAAAGAATGAACTTATACAACCCATTAAAGAACAAAGCTATGTAAAACATTATTCATAAGTTACTTGATGTGGGCAATCCACTGCTTCCCTGCCTCTACCTCATTTGGTATGTAGATTGTATCCACTTTCTGTTGATGAATTAGCAGCTTTTACAAGTGAATGGCTAGACAAGAGGAGCTAAATAGGCTAATAGGCTGCATGTGCACAAACACACACACACACACAAACACACACAAACACACACACACACACACACACACACACACACACACATACACAAAGCCAGCAAAGGTGGTTTATTTTGTACAGTGAACAGGAGATTTTTTGTAATTGAAAATAACAAAATAAATTATACACATTACCATAATATAATATTTGTTATTGGCTTGTCCATTGATTTAAAGTATGCAAACTACACTTTGGCAATGCTCTGCTTCTAAGATACCCGGCCATATTAGTTCAATTCAATTAAAGGTGCTATCAGCTGCACCTTTCATAACTAGATTCGGTTTCTCCAGTACACAGTGACCTGTATTGACATTACAAAAATTATCAGGGAACCACAAGCATATGAACCTGGGATTAATTGTGAATTTAAATCCTAGCTCTTAATCAGGCCCCAATAAATGAGTCTTGACTTTGGATTTGTATCAGTAGTGTCTCACAGTAGGGAACAAGAAATGTGTATAAGACATTTGGTCCCACAGTAATTATACCTGAATATTAGGAGTTGCCATTCTGCCTGCACGGGAAAAGTCTGCCTTACTGAGCTGAGGTCACCAGTCTCTCTGGCAACATAAAATCAATAATCTCATGGGGAAGTTAGAACCAACTCAACATTGTGCTTCCTATGGAAAGGAGGCTGAGATGAAACATCTGACAGCTATGTGTCAGCTTTTCACATTACTAAATTACACATTATTCCTCTCTCACAGTCTGAAGGAAATGAGAAAGATGTAGAGTTGTCAGACATTTGGGACTTAGCCATTCATTAGGCAAGAAGTGTTATATCAGATCAGAGATTTTGCCTGCCTGAAATGACCTAGAGCCTGAGCAATCACCAAGGAGCATGACAGCCATCACTTCTCTACCTGTTTAACCTGAAAGTCAGGTTTCATCATTATGACTATTATTGGCACTTAGGAGTCTGTGTGTGTGTGTGTGTGAGTTTTTATTCCCTATGTTTAAAAGTCCACTTCCAAGCAACATTTTGTAAGAAAATTGTCCCATATCCCAGCAAGGGGAAGTATTTATTGAAAAACACTGCACAGCAGAAAATTGTCTTTGGAAGAGAAACAACTCACGCTTTTTGGTTCATGACTCACTAATCATTTACTTGGATTTTCAGAAACAAATAGGTGAATGCCCTCTCCCAAGAGAAAGCAATAAAAGCATGACTGTCTTGCCATAGAATCATGAAAGCACAAGTATATAACTATCCAAAATATACTTGATAAAATTAAAGTATGGTTCACGGGGTATTTTAATCATGCTTTCTTCTAATATATCTCAAAATAAGGATTGGATTTATATAGATATTTAAACATGAGTAATTCATATTAAACTGAATCTTCCTTAGAGTGCTTAAAAGCTAACGTATTGTTGGGACAGATAAAACAATCAATCAAACTTACTGAGTTTTCTCCTCCACTAATTTGCTTTGCAGGAGTCCATCCTTTGATTCACCCTTGGAATGAATCAGAAATAGGATTTCTAGTGACCTTTTCATATGTCAAGAACTGCAGACTAAGAATTGAAGATCCATTTTGGTCAACAACCTTTTGCTATTTTTTAATAAGCTTTATTTTTCAGAGCAGTTTTAGGTTCATAGCAATACTGAGTGAAAAATACACCTATTTCCCAAAAACCCCTATATAGGCAACTTTCCCCCTTTTTTCACAGCCTCACCAAAGTAATATATTTATTCAATTGATGGATCTATATTAACATGTCATAATCACCCAGAGTCTAGAGTTTACATCACCATTTACTGTTAGAATTGCACATCCTATGGGTTTGGACAACGCTATTTTTTCAAGAGAGAAGGTGGGATTGTAGCAAAACACATAGCGTCAAGCTCTTCTCAGAGGCCTCCCTCTGACGCATCTTTCTCAGTGATTCATTTGGAGGCCACAAAACCTCTGTGTATAGAACTGTGAAGGATCTTGCCGAAGTGACAAGTATCCCAATGTCTGTTCTCCTCTCACGTGAGGGCATTCAAGTGGAGATATGGGGAATTCTATCTTATGCAGAATTTTTTTCATCTGACACTTACTGAAAATCTATTACATACAAACATGCTTACGGTCACCTGTGGATGACTGGGACACAAAGATAAGGAAAACAATTATTATAATAGGATACACTGAGTGTTTTGATAGATATAAGTATAAGGGCACATAAAGCTGTCCCTTCCACTCAGAAACCACATGATTTCTAGTCACTAGTTTCCACTCTAGACCCTGCTTTGAGCCAAACAGGTGCTTAGAAACTAGCAAATCTACTTCTCCTGGGTTCCATAGCCTCACTTTTAAGAATTTTAAGAATGTGATTTCATAAAAGTTTGTGTCCATCTTCTGACTAAAAATCATTGTCTACTTGCATATGTAGGCTCATCCTAGTCACCACACAAATACTATCAGAAATGTAATGCTAAAAATGCCGTCTTGATGTGGCGTTATTTTCTTCTGGTAAAACTTTCCATTTCAGTTTTTTTCCAACCTCAACCCAGGACTAATTCAAGCTGTGATCGCCTAGGTTCTTACATCAGCAACATCTGTCACCAAAAATAAATATTCTGCAATCAAAACTTAACTGGCCTAGCAATTTTGTTAGTGATGCATGAGGCAGAACAGAATTCAGCTTCATTCTTCCTCTGCTAAATTGGCTTTGCAGCACTGAGAATAGGAAAGATTTATGTGTTAGTAAATTAAGCAGAGATGGTGCAGAGAAAACAAAAGATACAAATACATGCAAGCCCACAATATTCTTTAATATTCAGTTTTACTCCTATACAATGTTATGTATTTTAATAAGTTGAAAAACATAGAGAAGAGACAATGCTTCTAGTTAAATGAAATTTGAATTTCAGATGTAAACTGTTTCAACAGCTGAACAATGCAATTCCTGGTCTTACTAAATCAAGAATTGAATACTCTTATTAAACATTTGTAAACAGTAGTAATTATGAAATCCTTACCATAGTTTCCAATTCTTAAATAAATTGTGTTTACTGCTCCTGTTATAGCATCTCCGTTTACAAAGCGCTCTTACACATATTACTTCATTTAATCTTTAAAATTACACTTTTCAGAGAGTAGTTCAAGGAATTATCATTTTTATTAAACAAATAGAGAAACTGTAGCCTAGAAGTTAAATCCAAGATAACAAGCCTAAGGATTGCAATGAGAACCTGGGGAAAAATTTACTAATTTTTTCTTATTATTCTTGACCACATACAGTGAATTTTCATTATTCATGGTAATTATGTTCTATACAATTGTCATGAACACTGAATTCATGAACTCTGAACCATTGCTTTTAGGGGAAATACACAATTAGGTTCCTGTGAGCCTCTGGTCACATTTTCACCACCCAATCAGGACATAACCTTGTTTTATGTGTTTCTGTTTAAAACACCTGATTTAATATATATTATTGATTAACACTGAGCTCACAGTGAATAGCCTTGTAACTCATGCGCCTGAATGAAACTTAGGTAACACAATTACGTTCCCCATAAAGCACATCACAGCCTTCTTGCACCTGGAGACACCAGAGAGCACTTCATAACTATGCTTGGGGGCCATTTTATATAGTAAAATCAAAGAAAAGCATAAAATGCAAAAAATATGGCACAAAATAGATCACAAAAGAACATTTGTTTGTAATAAAAGAGCAGAAACAAGAAGGCAGAGAGTCTGTTTGTTCAACCTCAGCAGTGAACATGTGCATTGCATGACTCAAATTATTTGCCACTGTCTGCATTTCCATGCATGTCTGTGAATGACCAAGAAAGTGCCTTGAATATTGATTTGGCGGTATAAATAAATTGTAGTAAGTAAGCAACTTTGCAAATATAAAATCCATAGAGAATGAGTATTGCCATATCGTATCTTCTCAAGATGTTTATATATCCATCTTAAACAAGAAATTTAGATAGAGGGGAAAAAGGTGAAAGTATGTTTAGTTGTATATATTCCCAATGTTAACAGCAATGTTCCAGTGAGCATTTGAAACTAGATGAGGGATCTGGACTTCCTATGACGATGTTGTAGGTCTTTAATGCTTCTCTTGACATTTGAGTATTTTATATGAGGGAAACCTGGAGAAAAAAGATGTGTAGATGAATGTAGGGAGAACGAAAGGTTTGGATTCAGATTTACCCAATTGTACTCTGACTAAACTGCTTAGGAACATATTCTAAAGGCAATGATTATGTTTTAGTCTAGGTTCGCAAGAGAAACAGAGCTAACAGGGAAAAACATATATATAAAATCATAGATTATATATTCAATATATATTACATATTATATATTTAAAATATATATTATAAATTTATATTTTAGTTTTTTATAAATAAAGCATATTTATTTTTAAGTATATAAAATATAAATTTATAATCTATAATAATAATACAATAATATATATTTTAATAATATATATTACTAAAAAGAGTTGGCTCATGTGGGTATGGAGGCTGAGAAATCCCAGGAATTGTAGTTGGCAAGCTGGAAACTTAAAAAATCAATGATAAAGTTCCAGTCTGAATCTGAAGGCCTAAGAACCAGGAGGATCAATGGTGTAATTTCCAGTGTGAGCCTAAATCCAAAGGTGAAGACTGATGTACAGCTGAAAGACAGGCAGAGAGTGTAAATTCTAATTTAGCGTTTTTGTCTTATTTAGGAGTGGGCAATCTAGCATTCCAAATGTTAATCTGATGCAGAATCATCCTCACAGACATACCTAGAATAATATTGTATCAAATATCTGGGCACTCTGTGACTCAGTCAAGCTGACACATAAACTCATAGATTATATTCTTTTTTATATAATTTTTTGTGTTCATTTTGGAGAGACAGAGAGAGAGAAAGGGGGGAGGGGCGCAAAGAGAGGGACATAGGATCTGAAGCAGGCTCTGCCCTGACAGTAGAGAGCCTGATGCAGGGCTTGAAATCACAAACTGTGAGATCATGACCTAAGCCAAAGTCTGATGCTTAAGCAACTGAGGCACCCAGGCACTGCATATACTCTTCTTCAGAAAGGTGTGAAATATATTTAAACACAAATCTACAAGAATAGCAAACAGGAAATAATGAAGCAGGAAAGAAGTATGGAATTGACATTTAACCTCCAACATTAACCAGTTCAGGACCTCTAGTTTGAATTGGTGTGCATCCTCAAAATATCATAAATAAGAATTTTCAATATATTACATAATCATATCCCACTCACAGTGGAGATATATGTATATATGTATGTATATATATGTGTGTGTGTGTATCAACTATACCATTCTCTCTGTCCATTGTTGTGATTTGATTTTTTAAAATAGAGGTATCTTTTAGTCATAACCATTTATGGTTTTGATTTTTTAATTAATGAACTGAGTAATCAAAGGAGAACATTTTGCATATCTAGGCACCAAAACTGCATCACAGATAAAAGTTGAGTATATTATTAGCAGGTTATTCTTTAAAAAAATAATCTTTTTGACTTTATCTTTCATCTGACCAACTTCCTAAAAATTTTACATAATTCAATATTTATTAATTAAGCAAATATACACCAACAACACCTAATTTTTTAAGAGGGTGACGATCAGTGTGAAGATGAGTTAGTTATCATGAGGGGTTGAATCATTGGCCTCCAGCTTCTGTGTCTTCTGCTGAACTAGGAATATGACCTTGAAACTAAGATGATGTTGCTCATCACTGAATTTTGAAGACCTGGACCTACATATGGCACATAACTGGTATTTGCTAAATGCTTTTTAAGACAAAATTAATTAAGAGGTAGGAAATACAAGAAAAGCCTAACTTTCTGCTTCACTAAAGTACTTTCCACTTCAGGAACAATAGTGACCTAGTCAGTGACCATGCTTTAGAAATTACACTTCCTAGAAATTTGAAAAGACATAAGTAGCAAGGAACAAAGAAGAAACCTGTCACTTTCAGTGAAGCCATTACTTGAAGAGATAGAATTACACTACCCATGAAGAGAAAGAACTCCAAGGTGAGAAATTTTCTTTACCACCCCTGTCTCCAAGGACCCACAAGGAGGCTACAGAAAAGTGTAATATCTAAGCAGCACCTATTATGTCAAGAAAATGAAGTAATCAGCCAGGAATCCATCTGTGATAAAATCACAAGATATGCAGCCTACACAGACATTTAACTGAAAAATCAAACATGATTCTTATGGAAAATTACTACAATGGTCAAAAGTCAGCCAATATCCCTTGAACTAATCAATAAACAAGTCACTGTGACCAGCGTTGTGATTAAGATTTTGGTAGCAGGTCTTACTTAATACCTTTAACTCCTGTATTTATTAAAGCAAGTATCCCTATATCAGGTCTGTAACTTTCATAATAAGTATTACCTATAAGGAAAAAAATTAAAATTTTTTCTTTGTATTTTATTATGCTATTATTTTAGATAAAAAATATGAGTTAAATAGAAAAGATTTAGCTATCCTTTTAAGGACCCTCAAAAGTAAATAGGTTTTCTTTTTAGGCAAATATATGACATTACACAGGAAACAACAGTAATAGTGAGTATTGATAGCTTTTAAATAAACGTTTTTATTCCAGTACAAGTGCAGGAAAGAGAAAGCAGATCAATGTCTGACCTTCATGACCTTTTTTATGTGAAAACATCAATAAGTTACTATTTCCATTTCTGAAATAATGTATGTAGAAATCCTTCAGAAGCATTGAAAATTTTTCCGGTACCAAAAATCATAAATTTTTTTGTATAAACATTTGGAGAGTTTTTCAAAACTTTTGTTTTGGAATGTCAAGAAAGCAAGATTCTTCAGATTTCCTTAGTAATAATGGCAGAGAGTATACACATGGAAACACCACTGGAATTATAACTTAACGTTTAGAACTGAAGATTCATTTTTTGAAAGCTAATATAAAAGTAAGTTACTGGGTCCCTGGGTGGCTCAGTCGGTTAAGTGTCCCACTTTGGCTCAGGTCACGATCTCACAGTTCATGAGTCTGAGCCCCACTTCAGATCCTCTGTCCCCCTCTCTTTCTGTCCCTCTCCTTGCACACGCACACACTGTCTCTCTCAAAAATAAATAAATATTTTAAACATGTTTTTAAGTAAGTTAGTACTAGACTGAAGATCAGACTTTTAAAACAAATAACAAGGGGTCCCTGAGTGGCTCAGTTGGTTAAGTGTCCAACTTTGGCTCAGGTCATGGTCTCATGGTTTGTGAGTTCGAGCCCCGCGTGGGGATCTGTGATGACAGTTCAGAGCCTAGAGCCTGCTTTGGATTCTGGGTCTCCCTCTCTATTTGCCCCTCCCCCACTCTCATTCTGTCTCTCTCTCTCTCTCTCAAAAATAAACATCAAAAACAATTTTTAAATAAAACCAATAACAATATTTAGATGAAATTTGTCTAAATAACAAAATGAAAACTATATATAAGGTAAACAAACTGTAATCTAAGTACACAAATTCCCAGGATAAACCATTCATTATTGAAAACTTGACTGTCAACTACTAGGCCTTTTGCAGATTACAGAAGTAAATAGGATTCACCTATTGGTAGAGATATATTATAATGACATAAGAGAAGAGAAGCACCTTCTCCATTAGCTTATAAAATAGCAAAAAGAAAGTCCAGTAGAGATCCCCATATCCAATGGAAAGTAATGCATAAAGATATTCAAAGATATTCTCTACTATTACCTCAAAGGGTGCTTTCTGCCAGCAGAATGTACAGCATCCACCTTTTCAGTAAACTTCACAAGTTCTACACAATCGGCTCATTCTCTCCTTAACTCTCATGTGTCTGCTTTTGCTCTCTTTACCTCTTTGTAATAATATCTACTCCTAAAAAACAATTTTAAATGTCTTTTCTATTTTACATGACTTTGTTTAAAATACACTGACTAGTTTTAGCACTTTAATGACAACCACAGTCTGTGCCTCCTTCACTTGATGTTCTTCAATAAGCAGGAACATTATGGGGGAGTTAGAAAATCATATTGCTTAACTGACCTTGCATTCAACATACATCATGGCTCAGTGAGTTAAGTGCACACTCTTGATTTTGCCTCAGGTCGTGATCTCATAGTTCATGGTTTGAGCCACTCAACAGGCTCCATGCTAACAGCACAGAGCCTGCTTGGGATTCTCTCTCTATCCCTTTCTCTCCGCTCCTCCCCTGCTCGTGTTCTCGCACTCTCTTCCTCAAAATAAATAATTCAGTATTTCCAGTATGATACAGCAACCACAAATATAAAGCTCTCAAAAATATGTTTTAAGCAGAATTTTGGGAGAGTCTAAAATGAAAATTCTTATAGGCTCTCACACTTTTTTACTGCATAAATTAGAGAACATCATCCCAGTGTCTCCATTTCCTCATAAGTGAAAGGGAGACCATTATTGATGTTCTATTATATGACACGATTATCTTACAAAATTTATTTAAATAAAAGCATGCTTATGCAATAAGATTGAGAGAAAGCATTTAGATATCTAAGGAATCTCTTAAGTTGCAGAGAGTCCTAAAATCCAAAGGAGAGCCATAGAGTTTCAAACTATGAGTTTTAAACTTGTGATCCCACTTTGTATGCTAAAAAAAAAAAAAAGAAACAAAAAGCAGAAGAAAAGTCAACCGTAAGCTACTTGGAAAACACATACACACACACACACACACACACACACACACACACACACACACACCTAATACTTTAATGACTGGGGGGAAAAATCAGCCTGACTTGTTAAAAAAAAAGATACATTCACCTCTTATTTGTCCCATGCTTAAAGAGAAATCTATAAAGCATGGAAAATAGAGTCTAGATCATGGCAGATACATAATATCTTCCTCAGCATCTCCTCTTTCCTGTTTCTTTCTTCCTTTTTTCACTCTCTCTTCTGCTCCTGCTTCCTATACATTTATATGCATATAACATCCTTTTCAAAACTAGGACCATACTTATCTCTACAGAGCCTTCCCTTGATCTCCAAACCACTCTGTCCTACTCAGTGCCTCAAGCATTCATGTGAATTGTACCAGACCATGCAGTTTGTACCCATGTAATCTTATTCCTATGTATCTTATCTCCAAATGAACTTGCAAGTCCTTAAATGGCAGAAACTATAGATTTACTGCCTTCCTTAACATCTACTTTCAAGTTTTTTATGTACACACAAAGACACATACACACACACACACACACACACACACACACAATGCTTAAGCAATGAATGGCATTCTAACTACTCTACTCTGTAACGAATGGACAGGACCAATGGATCCAAAAAAAAGTGATATATATGATATATTTTTTACCAGTAAATTTCATGGTTCTATTATATATAACACATAGCAACAAACTGGGAATATTACCCCCTGAGGATCAAACAAGGGTAAATTGGTTTGAGCTATAACAAAAAGAGTTTTGTCAGTTTCCTGAAAGTAAAGTCATTCCTATGTGATCTTTAAAAAAAAAAAAAATTTAAATGTTTATTCATTTTTGAGAGATAGAGAGTAAGTGGGGGAGGGGCAGAGAGAGAGAGAGTCACAGAATCTGAAGCAGGCTCCAGGGTCTGAGCTGTCAGCACAGAGACCAGTGCGGGGCTTGAACCCACAAACTGTGAGATCATGGCCTGAGCTGAAGTCAGATGCTTAACTGACTGAGCCACTCAGGCACCCCTCCTATGTGATTTTATATTATACATCATCAGTCTGGTGATTTTCTTCATCAGTGTGGTCAATTTGATATATTACAGCAATCAAAATTAACATAAGCTTAAAACTTCATGTAAAAATGTTGATATACTTTTACCAATATCTTCAATGGAAACACCAACATTTTTATGGAGAATTACTCCTTTGTTGATCTTTGTTACTACAAGATTCTCACATGACTGGTTTCTAAGTCAGAAAAAGTGAATGATCCTACAAGTTCTATCACAATTTTAAGAATCTATGAAATTTTGTTTCTAGAAATTTTTTGATGTCCATCTCAAAATCGAACAGCAGGAAGAACACTAATATGAAGTAGTTTTCCACATATGCAAAAACACAGGGATGGAACAAGAAACAACATCTTTGAATGTGTTAAAAAATGTTTTAAATGGATCATGTTGTTTTTAAACAAAATGTCAGTGTGTGTTTATAAAGTTCTAAATACAGTGTTTCAATCAAGTATAGAAATAAATCATGAAGGACTTCAGGGAAAAATGTTATTTCATCCAGTGCAACTAGAAAATGTATGCTTCCCAGCAGAGAAAACAAATACTGCAAGCTTAAGGTAGATAGAAACCAAATCTCAATGTATCCAAAGAAAATAACCAAAATTAACATTTCTGCTCTGCAATCCCTCTTGACAGAGGGTCCTTCACTCTCATGCATAAAAAAATCACTTCAAGATCCAGGAAGAATTGTATATCTTTAGATGAATTACCATATATCCATTAAAATCATCATGATGATGACTATTAAAATACAGGAAATTATTAACATACAAAATGAGATAATAAAACATAAATATATAAATTTGCTCATACGCTTTTGTATTCTTTGAACAATTTAACATACAAATAAAAGAACAATTAAAATAAAAATGTGATCAGAATGACATGCCTATAGCTTAAATTTTTACTCAAATTTCCTTAATGTTTAAATTGTATATATAACTAAGGGTAACGTTTAATAATCGTTTTCTAAAAATGTGTTCTTTTTCAAGTCTGCATTTAGTAGAACTTTCTTTTTCTTCCCAGAAAATTAAGTCAGTACCATCTTCAGACTTTTGACATCTTTTGTTTCACCATTACAGCTTTTTAATCACACCCAGAACGCCTTTTAATCCTCAATTTGGTAAACTTCTCTTGGTTTCTTGTTTATAGATTTCCCAGCAACGCTTGATATTGTTGAACACACCAGTCCTATTAAAAATCTCTCTTCCCTTGGAGTCTTGTCTTCTCCCTTGATTCCCTCCACCAGTCCCTCTCTCCTTACGTTGACCCTTAAACCCAAACCTACTCCACAAACGCAAATGGCCTTCACAGATTTGCCTTCTTCCCTCAGTTGTGTTTTTCTTCACTTAACTTCCTGCTCTAGTTCTACCTATCACATCTATTGTGAGAACTTACAAACTTCCATTTCCAATCATGGTCTTGGTTTTAGCTTCCAATGCTGAAATTCTAATTTTCTGCCAGATTGTTCTATCTTGTTATTCACCGGCAGTCCAAATCAGCATTGTCAGAATTGATTTTATTACATTTCCCTCAAAGCAATTTCCTTAAACCAAACATGTTTCTATTACTTAAACTACTATCCTATCTATTTAACAAGTCTGAAATGTGAGAGCCATCATTTCCAACTCTCTCCTTTATGCCCAAACTCCAGTTGGTCAAGTATCACAACCTTTACATTGTCCACAACCTGGCCATTTCTACCTCCACTTGTCATCTTCTCTCTATACCAGCAGTCTTCAAAATGGTCTAAATATGTATAACATAGTAATATGCTACAGCATTTGTATTTCTATTCTTGTTAGTATTTTATAATGTCTATGAGATATTAATATGTACATAATTTTTTAACTGTTTATTAATTTTTGAGAGAGAGGGAAGGGGCAGAAAGAGAGGGAGACAGAGGATCCAAAGAAGCCTCTCCGCTGACTGCCTCTCCGCTGACTGCAGAGAGCCCAATGCAGGGCACAAACTTACAAACTGTGAGATCATTACCTGGGCGGACGTCAGACGCTTAATCGATTGAGCCACCCAAGCACCCCAATATGTATATAATTTTTAAACAAACATCTATAGTAGTATGTGTTCCAACGTTTTAATGAATGAAATGCACAATTAAAAATTTTGGGGCACACACCTGCATAACAATGCTCCCTTTACTGTCTGAACAAAGTTATTCAATGGCTTTTTGTTGTCTCCTAATGAAACCCAATCTCAGCATCACAGTATTCAGGGCCCACCACGTGCTGATTAGCCCCTGTCCCAAGCAAACACACATGAACACACAAAACTTTTCCAGCCATAATTTTCACTGTACAGTTTCATAATCTCATCATATCAGTGAAACTAAGCCATCTGTCATTACCTAAAATATACCAAGTGCCTGTATGAATGTATATAAACTTAATAGAAGTCAGGCCCTCACACAAGTGTCTACAGAGCCATATTTATGAAAGTTCACGCCAAGAACCAAAAGTAGGGTCTTAATGCAAATCTACTCTACTTGCATGTCTTTAGGCATATTAGAGGGGATCCGACTTCTAATCTATAAAAACCCATCTCAATTTCTCCTCCCACTAACGCCTAGTTCTCTTGTATATACAACTGCTCTGGAGTGTCTTACATATCAAACCCCTAACAACCCTCTCTGCTTTAGTCCATGAAGCATGTCTTTCTGTCTCTCCCCTCTCCATTGTTTCTCAGCTTTTTATTATGTAGCTTCTCTGTGTAAGAAAAGCTACACACTAGTAAGATATTTTCTTTCTCAGGTATTTTCCAGCATTTCCTTTGGAAAAAAGCAGAACTTCTATTAAGGGATGGTGGTCAGAGTAGAGGAGGAAGATGGGCATAATCTGAGTGGTGGGTTGAAGGTGATATAGAGAATTTTCGTTAATAGAAAATATTTTTGGCCTCTAGGTAGTCACAGTATACCTTCAGCTATAAAAACCTGTTTATCTCCAAATGCTGAAATTCTCTAAACATAGGATTTCAACATTGCCTCCATGATTCCTACAATGAAAATTACTTTCTTTCTTCTTGTCACCCATTGCCCTTGATTTATCTTCTAATACATTTATAATATACAGCCTTTCAAAATAGTCACAATCCTATCCAAGTTGTCCTAATAAATTGATAACTTTTGAGAGTCAAAATCAAACTCTTATCTTTAAGATGAAGATGGTTAGCTATCAGAAAACATTGCCAACAATATATAAGTGTTAATAATATGAGGAAGGACATCAAAGAGTGTCATGACATATTCAGCAGAGAGTTTTTGGAACAAAAATTGCTATATTTCTCCTTTGTCTTTTTTGGGGGGTGGGGGTACTATTAGGTAGTAGTCTTTGATGGTATTGGGCATAGTTCACCAATGTAAAGAACATACTTCTAAATCAAAAGACATACTTTAATATTCATTGTGATAAGACTTATGTTCTCTTCAAGTTGGGATTAAAATCTGTTACTCTTCAAAAGATAAAAATTGAAAAGAACAGGAATTGAATAGGAACAACTTTGAACATGAAAATAGTATACTTCTCTGAGGTCAATAGCCAATTATTTAAAAGAAAGAGTAATTATGTGGAAAACAATATATAGTTTCCTCAAAAAATTAAAAATATAAATACCATATGACCCAAGGTGCCTGAGTGGCTGTCAGTTAGGCAGCTGACTCTTGATTTTAACTCAGGTCATGGTTCGGGTTTTGAGATCGAGCCCCACTTCAGGCTCTGCACTGACAGCACAGAGCCTGCTTGGATTCTCTCTCTCCCTCCCTGTCTGTCCCTCCCCTGCTTGTACTCTATCTCTCAAAATAAATAAAATAAACATAAAAAAAAAGAAATACCTTATGACCCAACAATTCCACCACTGGGTATTTGCCCAAAGAAAATGAAAACACTAATTCGAAAAGATTTATGTACCCCTATGTTTACAGCAGCATTATTTACAATAGCCAAGATATGGATGCAACCAACATGTCCATAGATAGATAAATGGATAAGGGCGAAAGGAAGATGTGGTACACATACACACATGCACACACACACACACACACACACACACACACACACACAAGTGGAATATTACTTAGCCATAAGAAAGGATGAAACTTGCCATTTACAATAACATGGATGAACCTAGAGAGCATTATGCTAATAAAGTAGCCAGACTGAAAAAGAAAAACACCATATGATTTCGCTCATATATGGAACCTAAAAACCAAAATGAATGAATAACAAATAAAAAGCAGAATCAGACCTATAAATATAGAAAACTGATCATTGCCAGAGGGAAGAGGGGTGGAGAAATGGGTAAAAAGGGGAGTGGGAGATATAGGCTTCCAGTCATGGAATGAATAAGTCATGGGGATAAAAGTCACAGCATAGAGACTGTAGTAAGTGACATTGTAGTAGCATTATAAGGTGACAGATGGTAGTTGCACTTGTAGAAACCCTAACATAACATAAAGAAATTTAAACAGAAACTAACGTAACATTGTGTATCAGCTATACTAAAAAAATGTTTTAAAGAAACAGTAATTAAACCAATAAAACATAATTTTATAACAATTGTATAAGCTTCTTTAAAGTTATCAAGTCCAGAAGAAACTGTGCAACAGAAATAGTTACAAAAAGAAGAACTCTAACGGGCTTCTTTTGCTCACAGTGTTCTGGAACCACGTTTAGTACTTCATTAATTCGTTCAAAAAATCATTGATAATTTAGCACTTGTCAGGTATTATATTGTAAGGACCTGTAATAGATTAAAAGTGACTGAGCAGTCCATTCCATTTCTTAAAAGTGTTAAAAAGTTAGAATTGTGCAACAGTTTAGTGATTTAAAGTAGACTATGAACCCATAGCCATTCACTTATTCAAAACTCATATAACTGATTGAGTGTTGTGTGACAAGCAATTTGCTAGGCTGAAGCTGGTAATATCAAACTCAGTCCAGGTCCTAAAGGAACTTGTAATCCTATGCTGTGAGAGAGGCATTCACAATGTGCAAGTAAAGCTTAAAGAAGTCCCTAACTCTGCCCAGTGATGACAAAGAACTCACTCAGGAGTTAACCTTTAAGTGGTGTCATGATGGATAGGCAATACCTCACCCGATAAAGGAATAGAAAAAAGAAACTGCAGACAGAGATAACTGAATGTGCTTAAGGAATAGAGGAATGAAGAAGTGTGACATGTTTCATGAACAAAAGGCCGTTAACATGGAACAAAGCATGAATATAGACGAGCGGCAGAGACCAGATTGTGAAGGGTCTTAAATGTCACATAAAGATTTTGGTCTTTAATATATTCTGAATAGAATGGTGCTTTTCATGTGTCTGCAACAGGTGAGTAGCATATTCACATTTCTATGTCAGGCAAAAAATTTTTAGCTGTGATGTAAAGGGATAGAAGGAAGAGCCACCAGCAAATGAAGTTATAGCAATAATCTAATCGGTAATGATAAGATTTTTTATTGAAGTCAAGGAGGATTAATAAGAGGACAGAGCAATGTTTGGATATTAGAATCAGCAGAAACTAGTTACAAATAATCTGGCATGAGACGAAGAAGATGGAGAAGGAGAAGCAGAGTGAAAATTGATTTCCAGGTGTCAGACCGAGTGTTTGTATGTCTATTTATAGAAATATATGCAGAGAATATATCATGATATTATCTATAAAATATATAATGCGAACTTGAATATTTAGTTTCCAAGTCTAAATAATTTATACGGGCTTATCCTGGGGATACACATGTTGGCAAGAAAAAGAAAATTAAGGCAGACTCAAGATCATCAGGTATGGTTTAAATTTTAATCTCTGGCTCATTAATTGTATTACATATATGTAGAAATTAATAACAAGTTTCTTTGCTTTAAGAAACCTGATACACTAAAATTGGGTTTTATAGGAATGATTGTTACTATTTCCTTTTTAAAAAAAAAATAAATTACTGGGGCGCCTGGGTGGCGCAGTCGGTTAAGCGTCCGACTTCAGCCAGATCACGATCTTGCGGTCTGTGAGTTCGAGCCCCGCGTCAGGCTCTGGGCTGATGGCTCAGAGCCTGGAGCCTGTTTCCGATTCTGTGTCTCCCTCTCTCTCTTCCCCTCCCCCGTTCATGCTCTGTCTCTCTCTGTCCCAAAAATAAATAAACGTTGAAAAAAAAAATTTAAAAATAAATAAATAAATAAATAAATTATTTGCCTCAACAAAAAACTTTCTTTAACATTATGTTAAATGAGTCCTCTCTAATGATTTTAAAGCAAAATTACCCTTGGGTGGAAAAATAAATTGGTATATACATCCATAACTAGGACAGGTAGCTGTTTTATCACCAGAGCAGGGGTACTGGCTCTTCACTGCTCATGGCTATTGAAAGGGGCCTGTGGCCACACTATGTAGGTTGTGGAAACAATGACTATCACTACTGCCCATTGCACAAACTAGGAACAAGCTGAAGTGGGTTAATTGGCACTTGAATTTATCAAAAACCTTTCAAAGAATCAAATAGCACTCTATGTATGAGTTACTAATTAATCTGAGTAACACCTTTTTATTAAGTATGCATATACAGTTGACCCTTGAATAACATGGGTTTGAATTGCATGGGTCCACTTATGTACTTTCTTTTTTTTTTTTTCCTGATAAACACACTACAGTGCTATAAATGTATTTTCTCTTTCTTGTGATTTTCTTAATAACATTTTCTTTTCTCTAACTTACTTCATTGTAAGAATATAGTATATGATAGATATAACATGCAGAATATGTGTTGATCAACTATTTACATTACTGACAAGGCTTCTGGTCAACAGTAGGCTATTAGTGGTTAAATTTGGGGACAGTCAAAGTTATACATGAATTTTTGAGCACACAGGGTTGGCGTTCCTAACCCCAGCATTGTTTGGAGATCAACTATAATCATATCTAGATGTTTTCCTGTTTAAAAAAAATAAAGAAAAAGGGCACCTGGGTGGCTCAGTCAGATAAGCATCTGACTTCAGCTTGGGTCATGATCTTGCAGTTCATGCATGAGTCTGAGTCCCACATTGGGCTCTGCGCTGACAGTGCGGAACCTGCTTGGGATTCTCTCTCATTCCCTCTTTCTCTGCTCCCCTTCTCTCTCTGTCTCTCTCTCTCTCTCTCTCTCTTTCTCTGTCTCTCTCTCAAAATAAATAAATAAATAATCTTTAAAAAATAAAGAGAAAAAAAACGCAGTTTTTGAAGAAAGACCTGTGTGTGTATGTTAAAAACCAGCAAGTAGAACTGCAATGTCTCTGTTCTGTGACCCTGTGGTATTTAATTTCATTAGGTTTTCAAGATAATCATATAACTTCTTTTCATTCAAACTATACAACACACTAAGGAAAAGCTAGGAGGTTTCCCTAGAGAATTCATCTAAGTACCCAAATGCCAAATTTATTTACTGAAGGAATATTTCAGGGAAGTGGAATGCCTGAAGCGGGAGAGGGCCAGGAAAGAAAGTTGAAAAGGATGTGGCCTTGGCTGGAGTCTCCCTTCTGTCTTATCCTGCAAGGCACTTTGGAGCATAAACTGTATCAAGTTGGTTCTTGTTTGAGACAAAGGACCAGCCCTTTGAACACACAAATATTTTTTAAAAAAAAATAAGTGTTCTACGTTACATACAATCTGAGTAAGCAGTGAACATATACTGTTTGATGAGAGCAACAAGATTCTGAGAAGAAAAAATAAATACTAAAACTAGATGTACATGTTCCATTCAACATCATTATAGACAGAAGTGTAATTTAAATGTAAACTCCTGTGAAGATAATATCATACTTATGATTCAGGGAGCTGTGGTAGGCAAATTGTAAAATGGCTCCATGATCTCCACTCCCTAATGTTATGTCTTGTATCAGCCCCTCTCCCAGAGTCTGGATGGGACCTGTGATTTGCTTCTGGATAACAGAGTATGGCCGTGGTGGTGGGATGGCACTCTTGTAATGACATTTTGTTAGCCAATTTGAGAGACTCTCCTGCTGGCCAAGAAGAAGCGAATATCCACATTGTGAACCATCGACCACAGGGCCACGTGGCAAGGAATTGTGAGTGGCCTCTAGGACTTGAGGATAGCTTCCAGCCAAAACAGCAAGCAAAAAAAGAAACAGGGCCCTCAAGCATGCAGGCATAATGAAATGAATTCTGCCAACTACTACCTGAGCTCAGAAGCAGATCGTTCTTGGTCAAGCCAGATGAAAACACAGCCCACTGACACCTTAATAGCAGATCCTGAAACAGAGAACCCAATAAAACTGTGCCTGGATGCCCGATGCACATAAACCATGAGATAATGAATGTGTGTTGTTTTAAGCTGCTAAGTTTGTGGTGATTTGTTATGCAATCACAGATAACTAATACATTAACTGATGGTAAAGTTTTCTCCAGATCACCAGATAGGGAGGCCTAATATTCTGCTTTGTTTCTATTCTAAATTTTAATGTTTATTTATTTTTGAGAGAGACAGAGTGTGAGGGGAGGCGAGATGGAGACACAATCCGAAGCAGGCTCCAGGCTCCAACCTGTCAGCACAAAGCCCAACGTGAGGCTCAAACCCACAAGCCATGAGATCATGACTTGAGCTCAAGTGGATGCTTAAGGACTGAGCCACCCAGGCCCCCTGCTTTGTTTCTATTCTAATAGCCAACTCATTGCACTGTCATGTCAGTATTGCAGTAATTCTTTTGTTCATTCCAAACAAGTTCTGATAACTTGTTTCATTGTGATATTTTTACAGACATGATCTTGATACCTGTGAAGAGAGTTTGAAGTTTAATGGCAAATGTTTATATTTAAAAACTTATTGTAAATTACTACTTCAAAGTAGGTAGAGTAAGACAAGGTTCCCACTTAGAACTATTACAAAAACAAAGATAAAGTTTTAAAATTATCCATTTAAATGTATTAAGGAGCTACCAAAGCTTTGAGGACTAGATCTAGGAGCTAAAGTGTCAGAGGTCAGAGAAACAGAATAGTTAGCTGATGATTTAGAACTCCTGGTACTCTGGGGCCATTTACTGATTCTGTGGAACACATAAGAAGATATCCATAGAGTAAAAAACTCTTAGGGGCACCTGGATGGCTCAGTCAGCTGAGCGTCCAATTTCAGCTCAGGTCATGATCTTGCAGTTCATGGGTTCAAGTCCAGCGTTGGGCTCTGTGCTGACATCTTGGAGCCTGGAGCCTGCTTCAGATTCTGTGTCTCCTGCTCTCTCTTCCCCTCCCCTGCTCATGCTCTGTCTGTCTCTCTCTCACAAAAAATGAATAAACATTAAAAAAATAAACTCTTAACACTATATCCCCAAATCAATTCTAGACTGATGAACATCAAAATATGGAAAGAGAAAGCAAAGCTCTTAGAAGAAATTATAGGAGACCGTATGCATAACGTTGGATTAGGCAAAAATTTATTGAGACTGAAAAAACACACTAACCATAAAGAAAAATAATAAGATGGGTTAAGTTAAAATTAAACACTTTTATTAAGTAGAAGAAGCCATTAAGACGCTCCTATAAATCAATAATCAATAGACAGCCAAACTTATAGAAAAAATGGCAAAGACTTTAACAGACACTTACTAAAAGAGGATATTCAAATGGACAATAAAATGTGGAAAGTTGCTCAACTTCATGTTATCAGGAAAATGCAAATTAAAATGCCATGTCACCAAACTGGCTAAAATTAAAAAGAGAAACAAGACCAAATGTGGAAGGCAGAATTCTCAGAGCATGATTCCAACATCCTGGCCTCTGTGTCTCTGTGTAATATATACCTCTTGACTGATCAGTAGGTGGGATCTATAACTTGCTCATAACTAATGAAAGATGTCAAAGGTAAATGGATTGTTCAGATGTATTAAGGTCTCCAATCAGTTTAAGTTAATAAAAAAAAATTATTATGGATGGACCTGACCTAACCAGATAAGCCTTTTTGAAAAAGGGTTTCAAAGAGTAGAAACTCTCTCTCTACTGTTGGCTTTGAAGAAGCAAGCTGCCTATTCTATAGCTGCAAAGAAATGAAATTTACCCAGGAATTCAAGGGGCTTGGAAGAGGACCCATCCCTAGTAAAGCCCCTAGATGAGAAAAACACCTGTCCAACACCTTGATTTCAGCCTGTGAGTCTCAGAGTAGAGAACATACGTAAGCCACAGCCCAACTTCTGACCTACAGAAATCATAAAGTAATAAATGTATGTTGTTTTAAAACATTAAATTTGTGCTATCATTTTGAAAAGCTATTTGTAGTATCTACTAATGCTGAATATATACACAAATGCTGTGACTCAGCAATTTAATTCTTACACTCAAGTGTGTGCATATTTTCACCACAAAATATGTTCAATGAGGTTCCTAAATGTACTGTTCACAAAGCCAAAACTGGAACCTACCACTTATCTCTAATCTACATAATGGATAAACAATGTGTTATAGTAACCCAAAGGAATGCTCTACAGCAATAAAAATAAAAGAACTACAATTCTATGCAACAACATGAATGAATCTTGCATACATAATGCAAAATGAAAGAAACCTGACACAGAAGATTACACACTGTTTGATTCCATCTATACAAAGCTCAAAAAGCTGGACAACCAGTCTTTGGTGTTATAAACCAGAATAGTGGCAACTCCTTGTGGGATAGTGATTTCAAGAGGCATAAATAGGGGCTCCTAAGATTCAAAAAATGTGCACTGTGCTTACTTAATGTGAATGATAGTTTATTTCAGGAAGATTTATCAATCTGTACACTAACGATTTGTGCACATAACAGTATGTATATTATTTTTCATTAAAGGTTTACTTTGAAATATTAGTGTAGTAGTCTTCTTTACTTTTGTGTATCTCAGAGTCATAAACAGATATTGTTGGAATATTTCATGAGGAATCTATAGGGATTTATCAGTTCCTGTGATTTGATTTGCATGTAATTTGCCAGGCATTAAAGAGAAGATAAAGATAAATTTTAGGGTGACTGTCAAGATCTCTAAATACTCTATAGTTTTAATAATGTATAAAATTTAAAACTTCTAGGGGACATAATAGATCATCAAATTAAAAAGGAAGTAGAAATCTGGAAAAAAATATTTGCAACATATATGACAAATAAAAGAGTTCATTCCCTTAATGTGTGTGTGCATGTGTATGTGTTTATATAAATTGCAAGCCAAGTAAAAACTAGGTGTTAGAAAAATAGGAAAATGCCATAATAAAAAGATAAAATTACAAATATAAATAAGCTCAAAACATAAATTCTAAAATAATATCATTTCTAATCTACCAGTTGGAAAATATGAAATGAGTATTCACCAGTGTTAATCAGGGTCTGAGCAGACAGGTATGTTCCACCTCTTCTACTGGTGATAAAAATTGGTTCAACTTTTCTAAAGAAGCTTACTCATATATTAGTATTCCATTAACCTAATAATTCAAATTCTAGAATTTTAAAGCATATAATGAGAGACATATTTAAAGATGCATATCATAGATGCACATTACTAACATTGATAGCTTAAAGTACTAGAAAACATCATGGGACATATTATCTTTCTAACAGCTGTTAAAATTTTTCTTTGTAGACAGAGAGGTATCTATGTTGAAAGATGCAAGTGAAATAATGGAGTAGTATGGAGACTTTCTTTCAGGTGGATATCCAATCGATCCAGCATAATTTATTAACAATATTGTTTTTTTTAAGGTCCAAATCCAGAAAAAGCATACTCCATTCAAACAATGGAAGAGAATTCAAAAGTTACAAGGATGAGTTATATGGAAAAGACATTCCCTGGAAATCTTTTGGAAAGTAAAGGAGAAGAGTGGAGTTAAGACAAAATAATACAATAAAATACTGAACTAATATCTCCAAAGAATTTGTCTATTCTATTTATTTTGTTTCATTTAGTTGACTTACTTTTAAATATTAACATTATGATCTCTAAAATTTGGGGGCGCCCAGCGGGGCTCAGTCAGTTAAATGCTGGACTTCGGCTCAGGTCATTGTCTTGCGGCTTGTGGGTTCAAGCCCCACATGGGGCTCTGTGCTGACAGCTGGGAGCCTGGAGCCTGCTTCAGACTCCATGTCTCTCTTTGTCCCTCCCCAGCTCGTGCTCTGTCTCTCTGTCTCTCTCTCTCTCAAAAATAAACATTAAAACAATTTTTAAAAAATCTCTAAAATCCTTAACCTAAATTGCTACTCAGCAGCAAGAGGAAAGTCTGTGCAAACCTCTCACTACAGTCACATTTGCAAATACATTTAAAACTACTTTTACTATGATGCAGTAAAGCTGACATATTTAAGAAAAAAAACATTGAGATGGCTCCCGGAATAGCTTAAAGAGAAATCTATGTAGAAAAATTCTCTCTAGATATAAAGCTAGAACGTTTTCTTAATTTTTCAGAAGTTATTTGGTACTGTTAATTAAAGTTTTCCAAGTTGAATATGAGTTGAGTCTATAAAGTAATTAAAGAGCTTGAAAAACACACATTCCTCTTAGTGTTTCTTTGCAAATATGTGTGTGAGAGTGATATGTGAGACATATCACTTAATGCTTAGGAATAATCATATTATAATCTCTTAAAGATTTTAACCAATTATTCATAGCTCCAGTTTATGAAGAAGTAACTTAAGACTACTGTTAAATAGAACTACTCAATCAGTCCTTGTCTTCACTTTAGATGACATACTCTGACTGAGGAATAATTAAACACATCGCTAGACGTCATAACAAATGTTTTCAAAGGATGGGCTCTAAGGAGGAATTTTTACACTCTATTTCTGGGGCCCCAATTTCTTTGTAAATGAAATATAATCACTTGCTTGACAAACACATTTTATTACCTCCTCCATGAAAATTATTTTTTTCACCAAGATCCTCCATGAAATATTTTTAAACACTCTGCACTGTGTGGCATAATGAAAAAGGCATAGTCTATTTTAGGATGAAAAAAATGTTCAAGACAAACATGGTCAAGTTAGAAGAAATAAATGGTCACTGACTCTTTTGCCATTTTATAATACTGCACGGAGACAAAGTAGAGATAGATAGTCATTAAATCTCATTAACAAATTAGAGATTATAAATCACACTGACCTAGCATCAATTATCTTCCTTCCTAGGTTTTAAGATATAAATACTTGAACAGAATATGGAGTGCTGAATTCATAAATGTGATAAATCTGGCTTTGAAAGCAAATATCCGCCTAGAATATATATATATATATATATATATATATATATATATATATATGTGTGTGTGTGTGTGTGTATGTGTGTGTTGCATATAAAGAAGCAATAGAAGTATGTCAAAGTAAATGAAGATGACAGACACCTATTTGTATTATAAAGAATTTACACTGAAAAATATCTTGCTTACCAAGTGAAAAATAAAAAAGAACATAAACACAACTTCAACACAACTTCGCCAATTTTTCTTCCTTTCCTTTTTTATATCTCAAATAAGCTGATTTCCCAAGAAAAGTAATGTACCAGTAAATGTCACCACAATTCTACAGTGCCAGTGTACAGAATTAATTGAACCTGCTGGTTTGGAAGGATGGTTGTTTTACTAGGCAGTTCGGAGAGCTCTATTTTTCATTCTCCTCCCTGTTTTACAAGAAAACAAAATGAATTGATTGTGGCTCAGTACATTCTACTTATGGCCTGCTTTATTATTAATGACAAGAACACAGTAAGTCATTTCCTGATTATATCAAAATTTAGAAAGAAAGGATAAACTGAGTTAACATTATTTTTCAAGTATTATAATGTTCTTGGCCATTTGAACCACATCATGATTTTAAGATGTGTCTTAAGATTCCCTCTTTAGTTAAAAAAAAAAAGAGGAAGAGGGAGAAGAAAAAAGAAAAACTTGGGGTTCATTAAATCTTCTCTTCATTGAACCATACAAACTACACCTTTTAAAATTGTAAAACTAAGCCTCTTTTTTGGAACATATTTCAAATGTTGAAGAATATTTCTGTTTGTTAAAGACTTAGAACTCTTGAGACTTTTTCATTAAGCATAGCTTTTGACCTTGAGAACAAATATAGCCATTTCTTCAATTAGAAATCAAAATGTATTGCAGTCATGGTTTGCTAAATATAACCTGTGTTTTGGTTGCCGGGTAGTGTTCCATCACTAATCAATCACAAAACATTTTTAAGCATCATTGTTTCAATGCCTGTAGAAAGCAGCATGAGAAAATATAAAGACTGTTAAAATATTCAAGATTTCTTAAGTTTCAGAAACTAGAAAGAAAAGAGCAGATGTGTGAGCTGTAAAAAGGAAAACTGATTCTATCTTATGCCATTTTATAATTTTGCACAGAGACAAAGGAAAGATAGACAAATAGCAATTAAATCTTTTTAAACAAATTTTTATCTTTGGAAAATTTAAGAAAAAACTTGTACACAAAAACAATATTCTAGTTGGGGGGGGTGTTTGTTGCTTATTGGCATTATAAATTCACTTTCATGTTTTGACTTTTCAAAGACTTTTATTTTTTTTCCAAATTTTTATTTAAATTCTAGTTAGTTAAAAAACAGTAAAATATTGGTTTCAAGGGTAGAAGATTCATCACTTACATATAATGCCCAGTGTTCATCACAATTGCCCTCCTTAATACCCATCATCCATCAAACCCATCTCCAGCCCACCTCCCTCCATCAACCCTCAGTTTGTTCTCTATCTTTCAGAGTTTCTTGTGGATTTTTTCCTTCACTCTCTCTCAAAGACTTTTAAATGTATATTGCATATGGATATTTATACTGGAATCTATCTTTAATTATAAATATGCTCAGATAGCATTACACAGAAATTTGTACAGGGGAACACATTTTAAATTTTTCTCTTCTTGCCTATTTTTTTAAGTACAGAGGACACTTTCTCACTTTATTCATGTTTAAAATACATAAGTTACACTGAATCTATGAGACTAAGAGAGTACCCATGTGTATACAGACCCTTTGCAATAACCAACCTTAGTAGGAGTTCTAGCCTAGATTTGGCCTTGAGTTAAGAAAAAAATGCTATAAATGCCTTCCAATATCTGAAAGATTTTCCCATGGAAAGCATGAATGGGTATAAGCTAAACAGAAAGGCAGAGTTTTATACAACAAAATAATGGCTTTCTAACAACGTTAAGTTTTTCAATAATGAAACAGACTATTTTTAAAAATTCTCATTACTGAATTTATAAAGCAAAGAGTGATTTGAAATGTTTTAGCAAAAGAATCAGGAACCTCAGAGGGCATCTTAGAGAAAGGAAAAAGAGAGTGGAATGCTCTTCCATCAGATTTTATTTCTCCAATTTTAACAGGTTTATGGGAAAGACTCTTGAGTAGAATTTGGAATGAATAAAACAGTCAAGAAATGATACCTGTTCTGGAAGTGCTCATGACAACTAAACAAATGATCAAAAAGCAACAGGAAAAGTAAAGTTACAGAATAAATATCCAACTATCCTTTGAAGAGACATGGAGGAAAAACAAACCTAATATTAAGAGTTTAAGAAGTGGCCAGCAAAAGGTATGCATGCAACAGAATCCAAACATAAATATACCAAAAAAAGGGACCAATCCCTTGACCTCAAAGAAATGTCCATGACCCTGAACAGACACAGAAAGGCCAACAGTGTCACTATGGTTGAAACTAACATGTGTCAGTTCAGAGGCTACATGTACTAAAACTCTTTCCGCAGAGTGAGCACAATGGTCAACAGTCAATTTACTGACCTACCAATACATCCTATCAATATCTCAGAAAGAAAACATAATAATCAAAATCTCATTGGTGTCTTCTGCTGTGCAATCAGTTACTGCATCTACAGTTGTTAGGAATTACTCATTTGTGCTAACTGTACCTTGAGTAGGAAGGCAGTAACATCCTTTATGGGTCTAGTGTTCAATATACTCTCTTCCTCCACCTTTAGGAGTAAAACATGAACCCGGTACACAGCCCTCCAAATGCAATCATGTGGCTTTGGGCAGAGCACGTGTCATTTGTTTGTTTGTTTGTTTGCTTGTTTGTTTGTTTTTAATGTTTCACCTATCAAGTTTCAACCCCTTGAAAGGATTTTTGAAAATACTGACCATTGACTTCAGGACTTCAGGAAGAACTGAAAGCCTGATGCCTGCTGCATTTCAAACCTGCATTACTACATTTGTTAGGGCCCTAACTATAGTATTTATAACTACAAAACAAGAAAGATATATCTATCCTATAAAGAATTTAGCAATATAGAATTTCAAATCCTCTAAAATATTTCTCATTAAATAGTACAGTTAGCATGACCAACAGTTTTAAACTCTTAATGTCAATATTTATCAGCAAAGCAAGTTACCCTACATTGCCATAGAGAATAAAAGAATACTATACTGACTATTCTCCACCCTGCACAATTGCATCAAGAATGGAAGCAAAAGTCTTTATTTGCTCAAATCTTTATTGAAGTGCTTAAGGGTGAAATGATATGATGTCTGGATTTTGCTTCAGGATACCTGAAGATCAAAACCAAAGATGAAGTACAGGGAGATCAATGAAACAAAAGTGATTCATGTCGATGATTGTTGAAGCTGGGTTACAACAACACAGGAATTCTCTATACTATTCTCTCTTCTCCCCCTATATTTGACATTTGAATTCCTCCAAAATAAATGATAAATAAAAACAAACAAAAAATGTTAATATTAATATGCCTATTTATTGTTCAATTCATTCCCTTCCTTTTAGCTTCCTCACTGGAACTGTGAGGACAACTTCATCTCATACAAAACTAAAAATAAAGGCTCAGAAGAACTTTCGGACTGACTACAGCAAAGAAATATTCTGCTGCTGTTTGTAGATTCATTTTCCACCCCAAAGACTAGGTACTAGTGGAAACAAAAAAACCAAATGGAGGAGAAACTGAGATGAAAGATGACAACAGGAAGGAAGTGGAGTCTTCAAAGTGGGAAGGGAAAGAAGAACCTAAGCTCTAAGGTGCCCTTGAAAGTTCAAGCTCTCCTAACCCCAACTCTGTCCTGATGAAAGAAATGGCACTTGATACACTTGTGTGGCTGGTGTCACAAAAAGATATCTATCTTTAGCCTCCAAACAAGGTGCAATAAACAAACCAATGGAAATCCCATTCAGCTCAGTATTTATGCCCAAATGGCATCACCACTGTGCACAGGGAGCTTTGCACAATCAGACTGTTTTTTGTTTCTTTCAGATATCTGAAAATAAATTTGCTTTGAGAAAACTTTGAAGCTTAACTCTCCAATTTTTTCAGCATTATTGAGATATCATTGACAAATAAAATTGCAATATATTTAAAAGGTAAAACAGGAACATTTGATACAACTGTACATTATGAAAGAATTCCCATCAAGTTAATTAACACATCCATCGCCTCACATATTTACTTTATTTCTTTGTGTAAATTCTACTCTCTTAACAAATCTCAATTATATAATACAGTATTATCAACTGTAGTCACCATTTAACTCTCCAAATTTTAATGCAATGTGAAAAAGACACATTTTAAAAAACATTAGAAACCCAAGTGAGAAGTAAATCTTGTATTTCTCATTACCTCCATTCTAAATAAGGGAAGTACCAAGTATATACAGTCCTCTATTTGTGATACAATTCCTCAACTTCGTGAAGTGAAAGCAATACACGTTCAGCAAAAAGTGTACTTTGAATTTTGAATTTTGGTCTTTTCTCAGGCTAGTGACATGTGGATGATAGTCTCTAGTGAGGCTGGGCAGCCACAGTGAGCCACAGCTTCTAGTCAGCCACCATTACAAGAGGAAACAAGGAATACATACATTTAAACAACCATTCTGTCCCTATATAACCATTCTGTTTTTCACTTTCAGTCAAGTGTTCAATAAATTACATGAGATAGTCAACATTTTATTATAAAACAGGCTTTGTGTTAGATGATTTTGCCCAACTGTAGGCTCATGTAATTGCTCTGAACATGTTTAAGGTAGGTTAAGCTAAGCGATGATGTTTGGTAGTTTGGGTGCATTAAATGCATTTTTTGTCTTACATTGGGTTTACTAGGACACAGTCACATCATAAGTTGAGGAAGATCTGCATTTTATTAAAAAAATTTTTTTACACTTATTTATTTTTGAGAGACAGAGAGAGACAGCGTGAGCAGGGGAGGGGCAGAGAAAGAGGGAGACACAGAATCAGAAGCAGGCTCCAGGTTCCAAGCTGTCAGCAAAGAGCCTGATGAGGGGCTCGAACCCACGAACCAGGAGATCATAAACTGAGCCGAAGTCGGACGCTTAACCAACTGAGCCACCCAGGCGCCCCAGGAAGATCTGCATTTTAAATTCCATTATTAGAATAATTAAAGAAATTGTACATGTCATGGTGTGAGAGCTAGAGAATTCCAGGTAACACTTCATCTTTAGTCTGACTTTTAGATAGAACCATCTCTAGGCTGACAATTTGCCATATAATGCACCATCCATCTTCTTTTACTAAAGTAGTTAAAATCTGCATTAAGTTAAATACACACGTTATAGGTCCATATACTTAGAAACAAAGTAAAAACTTAAAACTTCAGTGGAAATCCAAAACTTGAATAATAACTAACATAGTAGGTTCACATTTTTCCAGTTAATTTCCTGATTTGTATCAGATATGTTGTCCATTGAGGATATTTTGAAGAAAGAAATCTAGACCAGAGAAAACCAAATATTTGTCTTTAGGTACTTTGAGCTCTAACATATTAATAATGATAACTAACATTTAAGGGATTTCTCTGCATGAGAATTACTTAAATATGCAGATTATCATGCAACCATCATAACAACTCTAGGAATAGATGCTATCCAGAATAGATATTTGCAGGGGCACCTGGGTGGCTCAGTCAGTTAAGCATTCGACTTTGGCTCAAGTCATGATCTCATGTGTTGTGGGTTTGAACCCTGTGTCAGGCTCTGTGCTGACAGCTCAGACCCTGGAACCTGCTTCA
Source organism: Felis catus (assembly GCF_018350175.1). Classification (NCBI taxonomy): domain Eukaryota; kingdom Metazoa; phylum Chordata; class Mammalia; order Carnivora; family Felidae; genus Felis; species Felis catus. Next base: position 105,537,888 of record NC_058371.1, on the reverse strand, counting down.
GATTCTGTGTCTCCCTCTTTCTGCCCGTCCCTTGCTTGTGCTCTGTCTCTCAAAATAAATAAATAAATGTCAAAAATAAATAAATGTCAAAAAAAAAATTAGGGGTACCTGGGTGGCTGAGTTGGTTAAGCTCTGACTTCGCTACTTGTAGGTTCAAACTCCGCATCGGGCTCTGACAACTCAGAGCCTGGAGTCTGCTTCAGATTCTGTGTCTCCCTCTCTCTCTGCCCTTCCCACACACACACACACTCTCTCTCTCTCTCTCAAAAATAAATAAACATTAATTTTTTTAATTAAAAAAAAAGAACAGACATTTGCAAATGGAAACTGAGGCTTAAAGTATTCCTTAACTTGACTGAAGTCACAAAACTAGTAAATGGTGAAGCTAGAATTATCATGTTGTGTAACTTTTGAGACACCATTCGATTATACCTATCAGGTGTCAGTACAACACTTATAAACTTAAAGCTGTAGAAGTGGACATACTTGTTTCTCTGGGCTGATGTACAACTTACCCAACCAATTTCTCATGATGGGAAAATTTATGTCTCCCTCTCTTGGCCCTCAGGAGAAAGAGACACTCGTTGAGAAATTAACTAGCTGTAAAGGTAGTGACAGTCTATAACTGATGATTGTAGAAAAGGATCATTAGATTTAAAGATACCATTTACAAGGAATTTAGCAGAAAAATTACACTGGGGACTAACAGGCTACTGTTAAAAGTATTAACTGGATCAGTTAAAAATATGGTTCCTAATAGAGTAGGCACTTAGGTGGTGCTTGGGCAAAAAGGGATATTGACCCTGAAGTTCAAATGGGGAAAATCTCAGTAGATTGCTCAAATAATTCTAGAGCTACAGACTTGTTTACTGATGAGTTTGATCACAGAAACTTAATTGTGCCCATCATGACCATCTACAACCACATAAATAATCTATAGTGAATTTCAGGAGCACTGTAGCATATCCACTTAAGAAATATTAATTCTTTTATACAAAATTTGATTTTATATAAGTAGACAGTAACTTAAAGACAGATACACTGATGAATATCAGGATTTAAATTCATTAATACATTTTTAGTTATAAAATAGCTACAGTTCTTTAGGTCATGAGGCTAATGTTGACAACATGTAGAAAGAATAGTGTGTCGAGATGTGAACACATACATGTTCAATATAAAAGATTGGCCTTCCAGGTCAACCACCTTGAAGCATATGTAAGTTGAGTCCTTTAGGAAGCAGCCGCCAAGATGGAATTAAATGTTGAAGAGATTTATCAGAGGAAGAGACTACTATGATGGGGAAAATATAGGATAAAATAGGCAGAGAGGGAAAGGATAGGACCTGAGGTCCCTGGGTGGGGGAAAACACATATTTTGGAACAATGCCGGGAGGGTCTGACTACAGCAAACCCCCTTGGGCATAAGGTTCCTCTTAAGAATGTAACAGACACCACCTACTCCCCCTCAGGTTTCCCTCAGGAATTTGACAAAAGACCTGCCTAAAAATAAGTAGACCATAAACTGTATGACCCACAAGGAATGGTATGGCTATACACTACCCCTCATACAATGGGGACAAGCCAATCAGGAATGGACAACCCAGCACCTGGAGTTATCCAGCCAATAAAGGTAAAACTTGTGAAGGAACAAAGGGGAAGGTACAAAGGTCTTCTAAAACAAAGACCCTTAACTATAGTCTGCAGACATTCACTTTCAAACGTCCCCTCTCTGTAAAGAGAGCTTTCCTACTATTCTTACTTTCTAATCTTATACTCTAATAAACTTTTGTGTGCTGCTCATCTTATTTTGTGTCCACCGCTTCATTTTTCAAAGTGGCGAGACAACAAACCCCAGGTATTGAGGTAAAAAATCCTGCAACACCACCAAGGATAAAAAACAGAAGGCAGAAGGTAGGGAAAGCCTTCAGACCACAAGTGCAAGTTTTATACCAGTGAGAGGAGAGGGGAAAAGAAGGAGACTCCATTAGGAAGAGTCTCAGAGCAGTTATAAGGATGTTTCAACCTAGCCAATGGGGAGCTAAAGTCGTGACTTAGAAAAAGTGTGGCCTTGGGGCGCCTGGGTGGCGCAGTCGGTTAAGCGTCTGACTTCAGCCAGGTCACCATCTCGCGGTCTGTGAGTTCGAGCCCCGCGTCAGGCTCTGGGCTGATGGCTCAGAGCCTGGAGCCTGTTTCCAATTCTGTGTCTCCCTCTCTCTCTGCCCCTCCCCCGTTCATGCTCTGTCTCTCTCTGTCCCAAAAATAAATAAACGTTGAAAAAAAAAATTTAAAAAAAAAAAGAAAAGAAAAAGTGTGGCCTTTAGAATGAATAAAGTAGTGAATACAGAGGGGCAGCAGCTGAAACTGTCAGCCAATCATAATCTGAGCAGCCCATTTCCATGGCCATTTCCAAAACAATGTATATATTTTTATAATTATTAGAGCCAGTTCTGTTTGCAGTGCCCAAATGGTCATGACACTTTTTTCTCTCATGTTCATGGTTGTGACTAACTTTCAACACTGTGCCAAAGAATGTCAGAGGCAGCCGATATCAGAGATGAGGCAGCAAATCAACCATTGACATTGTCCTGGAGAAAGCTTCCCTCTCCCCTCTCCATGCATGGGGAGGCCTTTCTAGGCATGAACTCAAAGGTGTGAATTCCCTTCTCCCCTTCTCTCCATTCCTTCCATGTCACTCTTCCACAGAAATAAAAATATAGTAAGCCTATATCAAAAACAAAAAACAAAAACAAAAATAAAAATAAAGAAACAAACAAAAAGCAGAGGAAAAGAAAAAAAAGTAACTTCCTTTTTCATCTATTTGAAGCCTGCTTTAATTTATCTGTCAAAGAAGAGAGATGGGATTTATTGCACTGTTTCAGAAATGTTGTATGAGGTGGTAAAAATCAGCATTAGGATTTGGATTTAAATAAGCTTAGGTCTGATGCCAGCTCAGCTGCTTACAAATTATGTGACAGTGGATATGTTCCTCATTATCTTTCTTTTCTGTAAGATGGGTACAAAATATTACCTTATGGATGTGTTAAGAGGATAACAAATAGTTTATATAAATGACCATGGCACAGAGTAAGTGCTCAATAACCTTCCTCACTGTTAAAAGATTATTAATCTTTCTGAGAAATAATCTCAAGATTCTGGGAGATATTAAACAGTAAGACCCTTTACAGACATTGAACCTTCCTAAAAATGTTCTCCAAAACATAAAAAAGGTCAACCTGTATTCTTAGACCATGTTAATTCTGTTGAGCATATGGATTATCTTAAAAGTAGAAACAATAACAAAAAAAAATTTAAGCACAAATTGGCATTCCTAAAATTCAGACTTAAGATTTGCAAACAAACATTGAAATATAACCATTCCTCACACCCCACTTAAAAAAAAATGAAAACAATCTTGAATAAATTACATATAAAATAGCAGTGAGGCTCATTGGGCAGTAATTCTATCTTCCCTCAAACAGTGTCTCCCACCCCACAGTGTTGGGGCTCACAAATCCCTCTGAAACTAGAATCACATCCTAATGTAACAGAGCTTTTGAAAAATGACCCTCAGTTTGGAAGTTATGTTGAAACAGAAGTTGATGTCATAGATTTAGTGTATACTTATTACTTTTATCTAATCTTAAGTGATGATATAACCAGAGATAACCAAATGACAGAATACATAGAAACTTCATTCAAATTGAGAGAGAATCATTATCACATGCTGGGCTCAGCAGAACAATTAAAATAAGTTACTCATGCTACCTGAATTATAGTTAATGCTGTGTTTGATTAAGAATTATAAAATAGCACAAATCCTAAATATAAAAACTCACCCTACTGATGCTTCTTAGCACCCAAGTCACATCTAAGTGTGAAAATGTGTTCTGGGAAGATCAAATTTCCCATCTAGTTGTCTAAAGGATATTAACCCTCCATTATTTATTAGGTCTATTATAAAAGAAATTCCTGCATGGTCCCAAAAAAGAAAAAAAAGTGTCATGGTTCCCAGGGAGAAATAATAAAAAAGCAAGGATTATCCTTGAAAGCAAAGAGAGAATAGATTTTTTGTCTTTTTTTTTTTTTTTTTTTTTTTTTTACCAAGTTGTCAGAGGAGTTGCCATGGGTACCGGGAGGGGCCTAGGTTTAAATGTCAGATTTCTCTACAACTACTGTCTTTTTAGCATTCTTTCTTTGTTATTCTGTTTTCTCCTCCATGTCCCCCCACCCCGCCCCATTTAACTAAACATCCATTTTTCTCTACCATTCTTGAAGTACCCTTTTTTCCCCAATAGCCAAAAAACTTTTTTTTTCATTTAAGTAAATCATTGCTTCTATGTTCTCTCATTGTTTCACTGCACCTATATTTTTATGACATATAAGGGAAAGAAACAAAAGTATTTGTATCATATAGAGGCATCCAAATAGAATAGAATAGTGTAAGTCATTATAAATAACATAAAATTTAACCAAACCAAGCCACTTGGTCGTTATGCAGAACACTACTATATGACATATAGTGTCTGACATTATTTACATGATGGAGGGTGTATGTGCATTCCTGTGTGTAAAATAAGGAAGTACCCATGAAGAGACAAATGGGAGAGATAAAAATCTTGCCCTTAGAGGCAAGATTGATATGGGCTAGCCACCGTGAGTATTGAACCCATATACCTTACATCTAAGTTTAAGAGTTTAAATCCAAGTTTTAAAATCCTGGAAAACAAATCAAGTTGGCTCATCTGACAAGAGGCAAATGGGCTTGACTACATTTTATTTTCAAGGAAGGTAGACTGGCAAGTAGATTTTGCTCCTAGGCTCTCATTGTCTAAAAAGCAAAACCAAGCCAAACTATCTGCTCTGGGATTTTCCTTCTCCCTTGTCCTCCTCCCTTCTGCATTCCCTCCTCCCCTTTGAAAAGTTGGGCATTCAAGTTTTGCATACTTTTTGCTAGTGTTAACATGCAAATGAACATTACTGAACACTGAAGCAGCTTCAAGAATAGGGAAGGCAGGAGAGTAGAGGGATTTATATCTCTGTTGATGCAATTGTGTCAGGGTCTCTCTTGTGGGCCCCCAGCATGAGGGCCATCAATTTGCATAAGTGAAGGCCAGCTTTCCATTGGAAGGAAAGGAAAATGCTGCATTTCTTTCAACTGAATGCTTGTGGGCTAATCACTACAGAAAAAAAAAAAAAAAAAAAGTATTATGCGAGTGGATTTGAATAACCCTTCAGGAGAGGGGCACTACAGAATTATTTAGTAATCCATTTAACTTCCCTTAGACTGGCAACATGGCCCCTTTACTTCCTACTTAAAAAGGTGAATGTCCTCAAATTTAAAAACTTTTAGATTTAATTGCTGGAGTACCAGTTTGACTAGTAAATTGTGGAAATCAGATGGTCCCACAGCTCCCAGAAAAATGCTATATATGCAAGTCTTTAGTAAAACTAACAATATAATTGTAACATGTCACATAACAACAATTAAGATACTACTGTCCTAAAAGGAATAAACTGTTATTAACTATATATCAGAAAACAGTCTTTGCAAAGCGCATGACAATAATGCTGTTTTAGTTTTTCCAGACAGAAATGAAAATGTAAGCCATTCAATGGAGAGAGGTAAAAAGAACAAGGAGAAGAAGCCATTTTAGTTTCTCTTCCTGCCAGAAGGGTGATCTGGCAGAGTTTTCCTCTATTTTCATCTTTGGTTTTTTGTCTTGTTTTAGTAGAGGAGAAGCATCTCCTTAAAACATAAATAATTCAAAACTTTAGTCAAGTGTGTATTGAGGGTTATACAATCAGCTCAACATTGTAAGTAAAAGAGAAAAATAAGACAGGGAGAAACAAGGCAAGTATAAAAACATGAAAGTAGAAAAATATAGAAATAAATGTACAACTATGCTATATAGATCATCAAAGCTGCAGGACTTTCCAGGAGGGAGAATGTTTATAAAAGTTTAACTGGTTAAGTGACTTCAAGGAAGTAATGGGATAAGGTATAGTTCCTGGCGTGCTGTCCATGTATGCTAGCCATACATGACTCTACATTTAAATTTAAATCTAAGTAACATTAAATATAAGTAAAACTAAAAGGTAAATGTAGGTTCCTCACCTCATTTCAAGTGCTCAATAGCCACATGTGGCTGTTGGGGAGGCAGAAATTTTCCCCTGTACAATGTTCTTCTAGCTGGACTAATAACTAATTTTACATGACAGATGAACAGGAGAAAATCAAATTTAGTTTTGTCCTTACAAGGAATACACACAGACATAAAATTCCAAAGATAATCAGGTAACATGAGGCTTGTATTACATCCTGAGCTAAAAAGAGGACTGGGAGTCTAGGGATACAAAAGAGAAGAAGACTATTACGAGGGTGAGAGAAGATGTTTAGAAAACAGAGGTAGCTCTATTATGTAAATAAATTTCTTAAGTAAAAAGAGATCTCTGTTACTAGTTCTTTAGGCAGTTGAGGAGGAGGTAAAGAGGTTTCCCTGAATCTGCTGTGTTTTGATTCCTTTAACTCAAAACAATCTTCATGCCAAAGTAGCCCATCTTAGGGCAGCTGACCCTTGACCCCTACATTGCTATGCAGATACAGAATATGTCCATCACCACAGAAAGTTCTTTTGGACAGTGGAATCCTAAAGAATGAGTATAATTTATTGTCCTGAAAATATCACGTTAGCACATTCTAGAAAGGGAACTATGAGTGAACACAGAAAAGGGGAAAGAAGTCTGACATACATCTGTGGTCAAAGGAAAAGACTAGATTGATAGGACTAGAAATTTTTATACTGCAAAGTATAGGGAAACAATATAAGGAAGGCCGAGCCTAAACCCTTTGAAACTTGGACAAACAAAGAAACAACATGACAAAAATTGGGATGATTATTCTGACAGCAGTGTGATTGGATCTAGGAGGGAAGAGTCTGAAGATAAGGAAATTTCTGCTGAGACTTACACAATACTCCTCTTGTGCAAAGATGACAACTCACATCAGAGGAGTGAGGGTGGGAAAGAATGGCTATTAACAAAAAAACTTAAGGAAAATCATTTTCTGGAAATTGAATGTGGAAAATAGAAAACAAAGGAGAGGTAATAAATAATTACTCCAAGTTTGTTAACCTGAGTGTCTGAGAGAATTGCAATCCTCCAAACTAGAAATAGGAATTTGATAGTTATTCTCAATCATTCACTCATTCTTCTGTATCTCCCCTTGTTAAAAAGAAAATCACAGGCCCCAAATGGCATCACTTAGGCCAAGTCCCCAAATTGAGGCTTAATACCTAATATAATTGCAGTTTCAACCTTCCCAGAAATGTAGTCTTAACCAGTCAGTCAGGGATTTTCTGACCAGCACCAATGAGTCTGCCACACGAATCCTCTCTATCCATCAAAAGAAAATGAGGTAACCTGAATGATAAGTCATCCTCTGCTTCCCCCTAAGGTAAAGTAACCTTGCTCAAAACAGTCATTTTCTTTTGCTAATAACTGTCTTGACCCACTCTGCTTATAAAAACCTCCATTCTGTAATTCACCTCAGATCCCCCCTCTATTTGCTAGATGGGATACTGGCTGATTCATGAATCATTTAATAAAGCCAATTAGATCTTCAAATTTATTCAATTGAATTTTTGTTTTGACACCTCACATTTCATTTTTACACTCTCCAAAATGATGATTTCACACCTTCTCCACTTGTGTCAATAATCCTCTGCCTCTCTGCTTTCCTCACCATCAACTGATGATCTTGTCTTTGCTTCCTTGGGAAAATAGAAGTCATCATATGAGAACTCCTCCTTCCTCTGCATGTAGCCAGCTTCTTTCTTCCCTAGCCACACTTTCTCCCTTTCTCTTCTCTGTGTAGAAGGTTACCCTCCTCCAAGCAGTCACCAGCCCCTGCACTTAAGCTCTGGAGTACTCCTCCTACTGTCTCAGAGATCTCCATCTACAATTACCTCTAGTCTCTGTTTTATTATTGATTTCTTCCTCTAGCTTCTTTCCCATAGCACACAGACAATGTATTAGGGTATGAAATTTGCCAGTCCTTCCTCTCCCCATTGTCCATCAGCCAAATGGTGGATGAGATTGACCTCCAGTTTCAGCTTCAAGATATAAGCAATCCAGGTAATGTCATTCCCCTATACAAGTCACCCAGACCCTGGCCAATTAGTTTATGAGATTCCTCTGGACATTGATTGATTTTATATTGGTCCAATCAGAGTGAATGTCAGCACTTGTGCTTTCCTCTCACTCTGGTCTACATTTTGTAAATATATGAAGGCCAGAACTACTGTTATTATTTGACTATTTTAATAAAAACTGAAACTGGGCACAAAGAAAAATGTAGAGAACTACAGAACTGAGAGCTGCAGAAAAATGCAGTTGGAGTCACCAATTCTAGTTACTGACCACCAATGGTCAGTTACATGACCATTCACATTTTTTACTGCTTAAGCCAATTTGAATTGGAATTCCTACAACTTGCAACCAAAAGCAAGATAACTGATATCTAAAGTAGCTCCATTCCAAAGGCATCCTTCTTTGACCCCATTTGCCCTGCTGTAGCTACTATAACATTTCTCTGTTCCCTATCACAACAAGACTACTTAAAAGTTTTATCTATAGGGATCCCTGGGTGGCTTAGTTGGTTAAGCATGCTACTCTTGATTTCAGCTCAGATGATATCATGATTTGTAAGATCCAGCCCACGTCAATACACGTTGACATTTGTATTCCAAAACCCTTCTTTCTCATCTTCAATGAAACTATATTCTTGATTTCCTCAAGGCTCACACTAGCAGAGTTGCAAAAGAGATCACTCTAGCATGTAAAAGATAAAGAAATGTAATATAGGGAATTAGGTGCTGTCCAAATGATTGTAGAAGCTGGAGGAGCAGGCTATGAGTCCTAAGAGGATTCCTAAAATAATACTCTAGAGTTACCAAAATCGGAACTTGGGATAATCAGAAAGTCATCCTGGAATTTCTTACCTCTAGGAATATATGCTTTAGTTGTCTCCATAAATCTCATCATCATCCTCTCAGTTCTTGAACCAAAAGCCCAGGAATCAGCCTTGAGTTGTCTCTTTCTCTTCACTGCCTATAGCCAACCAATTAGCAAATCAATCAAGTCTAACCCCTAGATAAATCCTGAATGTACCACTTTCTCTTATCTCTCCCACCACCTTCCTAGCACAAGTCTTCATAATTTTTCACACAAACAATGGGAAGATCCTTTTAACTGCCCATCCTGGATCAGCCATTTCCCTTATTCTCCATATAATATCCAGAATGATCATTGTATAATCAAAATTGGACCATAAGTTTTCTTGCTCAAAACCCTATAGTGATTTTCAATTGTACCTGAAATAAAATCTCATAAGTTCTCATATTCTATGTGAACTAGTTTCTGCTCACCTGTCTAACCTTCTCAAATCTTTCCCTTTGTCTATGGCTCTGAAACTACACAAGTCTCTTCCTGTTCTTGGAACACACCAACTTGATCCCACATTAGGGCACTCACTTTCTTTCTGCCCAGAAGATTCTTCTCTCAGATATTCACAGGATAGTCTCCCAATCATTCAGGTTTCAACAATTTCAGAGAATAGTCTTCTCTGATTTCCAAATCTAACATAGCCTCTCCTATTTATTCTCTATCCCACCACCATCTTTAGTGTGTTCATAGCACCCTCTCCATTTAAAATCCTTCAGCTTATTGTCTATTAATTCCAAAAATGCAATGACTTGTCTGGCATCACCTCCATTTTATGCCTACCATTGTATGGCTAGCACATAGTCTTAAGATGCAGAAGGCACTCCATTAGTGTCTGTTGTATGCTTGATTGGATTCTTGGCAGTCACAAACTAAATACGTGCTTAGAATCCCAGGTATATATTTACATTGTATAATGCTATCTGGTAGGTAGCATAGTATACTGACAAAACTTTTCCATTGCAGGTATGGGACTGTCTTCTGAGACAGGCATGGGAAAGAGCCAGAACCTAGAAGGACAAATTAGGGTTAGGAAAAGCTATCACTCAGCAGTAACATCTAAGGAGAAGTGAAACCGTTTCCTTCCACATTTGAGAAAAATATTAGCAAGCATTATACTGATTTCCAAATGTCACTGAATATAGAAGATTATTTTACCTATAAACCAACTCCATGATGTAACACAGACCTACATGAAATAAACCAGAGCCTTTCTAATATCGTGGCAATATTCTGGTCATGAATTAGGCTCTCAAATTAACATTTAAACTATTTTAACTACTGAAAGGTGTCCTTTAACTCTACAGCAAAAGAATGCAAATTATCCTGATTCTTGCAACAGGTAATATAAATTTGAAAAGGTATATTGTTTAGAAGAACAGTAAACCAAATGACTTTGCAAAGAGTTCTAAATGTGGAGATCGATCGATTGATTGATTGATTTAGAGTACAAGTGGGAGAGAGGGGCTGGGGGTAGGGAGAGAGAGAGAGAGAGAGAGAGAGAGAGAGAGAGAGAGAGAGAGAGGGAGAGAGAGAGAGAGGGAGAGAGAGAGAATCTTAAGCAGGCTCCACACTCAGCACAGAGCCCAATGCGGGGAATCAGTCCCATGACCCTGGGATCATGACCTGAGCCGAAATCAACAGTCAGATGCTCAACTGAATGAGCCAGTCAGGCACCCTGTGGGATACTTTTGAAAGAAAAGAGACTTTGTCATGTTTTACAGAAAGATAGCCTCTTGGAAGGACTGATTCTTAGTATGATTGATGGTATTTCAGAAAGACTCCAAGTTTAAGTGAAGTGATGGGCAAAAAGGAGAATACTTCCAGGAAGCTCAGCATATTTAGGGACATTAATATTTTCTGATGGGAGGAAACTTGGGCCTCTCTGGAATACATCAACCAACAATCAGTCCTCGATTGCTTCTGCATCAGAGAAAATACTAACTTGGGTTAGCAGACAAACGACAGAATATTTTCATTCATGGGTCCAGATTTAAAAAAGAGTAATATTGTTATTACTTAATATGTGCTTGTGCTTTGATATTTTTATACACAAATCCATGGTATTAATGTACTGGTATACAGTAATATAACTTTTACTTAATTCCTTTTATTCATAACATAATGATTATCATGATTCTTAAAATGATTATGGCAATTTGTATATATTTTTTACTCTTCTCAAAACTAAATATAACTGAGACATTTTATTCTCAACTATCAAGCCTCCTTAGTTTACAAAAAGATCGATACTATTAAATATTAATTACCCTCACCCCCATTCTTCCTCCTTTACATATCTCCATAGCTCTTTCTTTTTATTGCTTTTTAATTGAAACATATTTGACATATAATATTGTGAAAATTTAAGGTATATGACATTTTGATACATTTATATATCAGAATATGTTTGCCATTATAGAGATAACTAGCACCTCTGAAGCTTTATCTTTATCCCACTTTTTTTTCCTGTTTTCCATTCTTTTCTGATTTAAAGTTTTGTTTGTTTGTTTGTTTTCCAAGACTAACTTCCATTCTTCCTGGGTTCTAAATAACTTCACATATTTTCTTGGACCTCTTCAATTATCTCTTCCTTTTCTGGGATACCCTGTCTCTCATTTACCTGTGTTTTCAAAAGGCCCAGAAGATACTTAAGAGACCTCCCAGCCAACTTGATCTCTAAGGGCAAGAAAGCATTGTGTGAATAATCAGAAATACCACAGAAGTTAGCTCAGGTTTCTATGTACAACTACTCATAAAATTGGCAAAATGTAAAGTGGCAACTTTCCGCAAAGTAGACAGCACGCTCAAGTAGACTTATCACTGTCAATCTTTTTCTAAAATTTAAGTATCACTTTTTCAATGTTAAGCACAAATTTCTCAATATGACAATAAAACTCAATGTTTTCTCTCTTACCAGTGAGCTAATAGTCCTCACATGACCACTTTTAGATACTTCAGGCTTCAAATATTTTTTTCTATTACCACAAAAAAGAAAAGTTTACTTTATCCATACTAACTATTCTAGATTGTCATTAGCCCCCAATACATGATTGTTGATCCCTTCATTTTCCTAAAACTGCATACCTACAATGAATTAAAAATCAACAAATACAAAGACCTTTTGTCAGGCCTTAACTCAATGGACTCCATAGCCACTAATACTACTCTCTATAAACTCTCCCAAATGAGTTCAGTGATTTTGCATTCCTAATTGTCCCTGTACCTCTTTGACCCTCACTTAAAAATAGAAAACCCCCAAGAAAGCATTCTCTAAACATTCGTGCTCAGTGCTCACACATCCCCAAGTCAGATGTGTCCCATAATCCCACTTAGATTCGTAAAATCACTTGTAAGCCTCAGATCCATGGTTTAAGTGTCTGCTGACTCTTCCACTTTCACCTCAAAACCAAGTGCTCTTTCACCCACATGATGCTTTTAAAAGCAATGTCTTCATAGACAGATGAGAGTTTTTTCTAAGTATCTGGAGAACTGGTATATAGAGGAGAAATTGGGCACCATATGAAGAGCACCTATACAAATGAATAGACATCTCAGCGAGGAAGAGTTTTAGTCACTATATATAAAAACCCTGTAAAAGTTGGATCAGTCTAAGAATGGAATGTTTTACAAGAAATTTTAGACTAATCTATATGTATTAGAAGTTTAGTAAGTATGTCTGTATTGCTTCCAGTAAACTTGTAGAATTCATGACTTACTAGTACACCAATAATTTTTTAATAAAACTAGGATGTTGTAGTACCAATAAGATGGATTAAATGGCAATGCTTTTGATTTATGTCATATATAGGATAAAATTATGCTTCAGGTGAATTCATATTGGCATTCTCTCTTCCTTTGCTTTAAGGAGGCAACAGTTTCTCAAATGGCACATGAAACAGCATCAATCATAAAGAAAAGAATGGCAAATTGAATGCCATTAAATTGAAGAACTTTTTAATAGAGAACTTTTGCTCATCAAAAATACCATTAAGGAAAGCCTGGGTGGTTTAGTCAGTTAAACATCTGACTCTTGATTTGGCTCACGTCATGATCTTAAGGCCATGAGATCCATGCTGAGTATGGAGCCTGCTTAAGATTCCCTCCCCCTCTCTCTCTGATCCTCCCTCACTCACATATGCTCTCTTACACTCTCTCTCTTAAAATAAATAAACATTAAAGAAAAGAATGAAAAACCAAACTACATATTGAAAGAAGGTATTTATAATATATAACTCTGACAAATTATTCATATTCTAAATATACTGGTTAAAATGAAAAGGCAAGTTTTTCTGTTTCTTAGACCTTACTTCTCATCTGATCCATAGGGCATAGTCTTTAGATGCACAATGGAAGATCCAAGTGGGTTTATTTCTGTTACATGAGAACTGAATAATCATGAAGACCACGTTACCAGCAGAACTAAAGGGCATATCTAGCCTTTAGTTGTGAATTCTAGTCAAATGTTACATTGTCACACTTGATATATGTACTCACTCTTTTAGATGAAAGAGATAACTTACCAAGGGGGATATTTCCTATATTTTTCCTGTCACTGTAGCAGAGTAGAACTCCAGTGTACTTTATTCACAACGTTTATTCTTAATTCCTTTAGTAAGTACTCTTCAACAAAATTCAAACATGAGATGTTCAGATGGAATATGAGTAAGCAAAGCTGTTAGTTTTGCCTGAATTTCTCTTTCTCTTGTTCCTTGGAATAGTATCTTTTACAATGGTTACTAATACTCCCTAACTTCTGCATTCTCAGTAACAGTCTTTTTTGCAATAGTTACAAATCTAAACTTTCCTAATTTACCCAAAGTTTCATGTACACAGTTTTCATATTTATCTCCTGGTAGTATCCACTGGTAATTAAGCATGGATCTACTGTTTGAATGGTTTCCCTATCACTTAGGCCCTCAAACTGCTCTAACTTGCAAGACTACATTCATGTGCTTGATGGGCTGATGCCACAAACCTCCAACAGGAAAAGTCCATCCATGTGATTAATATTCACGACTCTTTTGGGAAGCCTGTGGTTGAATTCCTCATTTTAAGGTTAAAACTATCTTAAAATGCACAATACAATTAATAATTTTCCCTATTTTTGTGGAAAACAAATGGATTGGTAAATTATGACTGTTTGCCACTGTATGTAATAAACCAAAGAAAATAACTACTATTGTTATCCCCACTTGATAGATGAAGGTGCTAATCACAGACTGGTTAAGTAATTTGCCAAAATGGTAAGTGGTAAGAGCTATTTACATATCACCTCTTCTTTGTAAAAGTTCTGAACTGAGAGACAACTAAGATAAAATACAAAGACAAATGGGAAAACGATGACTATAAACCCTTGTAATGCTTGTCCAATGATAATGTGAATTTGGACATGTGATTGCAGTTTGACTCCCTCCCTGCCTAAACCTTGCTTCCAAAGTGAGGCGCTTTGAAGCATGTACCCTTCCTCAGGATGTTGTTATATAGGTGCTGGCATCAGTAATTCAACAATGAGGAGACTTTCAAGTTGAATAACTTGGCCATGTTCACATTTCCTATAAGAAGAGAAGCAGGGCTCTGGATTTTGAGCATAGATATGACTGAATTCAGAGCCCATGTTCTTTCTAACTTGTATACTGTTTCTTTCAGTTCTTTGCATACAATGAATTTCTGGTATTATAAAATAACTCATTAATACTTTGGAAGAAAGCATGTCGTATATTTTACAATTTATTTCTTATCCGGATGAAATTATTAACAGATCCTAAGTGTAATTTCCTGTCATATTAAATTTTTACTTCTTTATACTCAATTCAGCACACACTATTTAAAGTCTAGTGGCCAATAAGTAATTGGGGAATTGGGGAATTCTTTGGAATGAATGTAATTTATCTTCATCAATTAATATGCGTAGAATTCTACGCCTACATTTACCAACTAATTCCTGATAAGTACTTATATCAAACACATTTTGTGTTAATTTTTAAAAGCTTAGCCACCAGTTATTTGATTTTACATATTTAATAAGATTAGGCAGCTATATTAAAAAAGGAGAAATTAAGGTAAAACTTATCCCTGCATTATCAAATGTTCCTAGGATTTCAGTCTAGAATTGAGGTAACAATAGTTCAAATTCAACTTTGCATGAAAACTTTGATATGCCTCAACAAGAGCCTTTTATTTAATTTTACTTATCTCTCGAAACAAACACCCTAGTTTACTAATTTAGAGAGAACAGAGAAGGAAATAATATAATAACAGAGTTAACTTGATAACTTCATCAGATTATTTCCTAATAATATGTGTTCTCCACCTGAAGAACTGAACTTATAAGACACTGGTAATTGCATTTAATTATTGTTTAAATAGTGATTTTTATAGTCACTTTTTAATATAAAAGTCACTAGATTTAATAGTGACTTTTATAGTCACTATTTCTGATTTTTGTTTAATTGGAAGTAAGAACCATTAGCTTCTATTCTTGTTTGTATAGCTCTAAGCAAACACAGTATTTCATATGATATAACATTACAAAATTATATAAAACCACTGCCACCAAACAAATCACACATACACATCAAAGTTCTGGCTTTATCTTACAATGAAAATAACGTAGTACAACTCCTTATTCTGTTCTCCTTTTATCACCCCCAGTACTCCTCATCAAAGCTGTCTCAGCATCTCTCAATTAAAGCATTTCTTTACATTTACCGAGGTGTACAGATACCCAGTCCTGGAGAGTTGTTTTCAGCTAAGATTCAAAACTAAAAAACGAGAGTGAAATTGGACTTTGTAATATTAAAAATTGAATTTCAAGAACTGTTCAGATTTTTTATTTTAAAATAATGCATTAAACAATAATCTCTCCCTTCTTTCTCTTAGAAACCATCCAAAATAATAAGAAAGAGAAAAAAAATTCAAATCCCGTCTCTGATGAAACTCAAAGACTTCTACGAGCCAAAACTATGAAATTATTGAAGGACTGTGAAAAATAGGGAAGGTCAACTGAGGTACAGGGTGGCTCAAGAGAGAATGTCCCAGGCCGCGGTTCTGTAAATAAGAGGAGCACTTGATGTTCCAGATCAACAATGTCTGTTTGGGAACAATAAGAGCAGAGACAAAGGGAGGGAGCCTTCCTAGATCCAGTTTGTCATCAAATTTTAAGAAGCAGGGAAGGAGGCACTGAACAAGGATCCACATGGCCAAACCAGATCTGCAGAAAGCATCTGTCAGTTGGACAGGGGAGTAGAAAGACTGCTTATGAGAAACCCATGAGGTCAGTATCAGTGAGCTGGGGGAAAATAAAAGTGAAAAGAATTCACTTACAAACATAACCACATGTCATGGCATAATTACTACTAGAGGGAGTACAGTCCTGGATCTACCTTCACACAGACATTTTGCAAACAGCTGAAATATAAAGACTGTATCTAATTCAAAAGATTGTATTAATTAAACAGAAACCAGGGTAGATCCCATATGATGATTAAAAGAATAGAGAAGAAAAGAAACAGGGAAAAGATCCAAACAAAGTGCATTTGACCCCCAAATATTGTCATGTTACCAGTGAAAATTGGGCAATAGTAGAGTTACCATTTTAAATAAATTTGACAAATCATCAGGAATCAGGGAAGAATGAGAAGAAAAGAAATAATAATATTACATAAATGAGGGCAAAATTAGAAACATCATTAAGAAAAATAGACACTTCTAAAAAAACAGGAAAAAAATCATTTCCTTTTAAAAAAATTTTATTTTAGACAGGGAGTAGTGTGAGTTGGGAAGGGGCAGAGGGAGAAGGAGAGAAAGAATCTCAAGCAGGTTCTGCACTGTTAGTGTGGAGTCTGATGTGGGACTCGGTCTCACAACTGTGAGACCATGACCTGAGCTGAAATCAAGAGTTGGAGGCTCAACCGACTGAGACACTCAGATGACCCAAAACAGTAAAACATCATACTGGATCCATATTTTCTATTAAATTTCTGTAAAACTTCTGTTAAACCAACACTAATTCAAAACATAAATTCTATTAATTTCTTTAAAAATTATTTCTAGCAATCCACAGATTTAATGCAGTCCCTATCAAAATACCAACATTTTTCACAGAAACAAAAAAAAAAGGAATACTAAAATTTATATGAAACCACAAAATACCTCAAATAGCCAAAGCAATCTTGAGAAAGAACAAAGCTAGAGGTATCGCAATCCCAGATTTCAAAATATACTACAAAGCTGTCATAATCAAAACTATGATACTGACACAAAAATAGACACATAGGTCAAAAGAACAGAACAGAGAGCCCAGAAATAAACCCACACTTACGCAGTCAATTAATCTATGACAAAGGAGGCAAGAATATACAATGAAGAAAAGATCGTCTCTTTAATAAATGGTGCTAGGAAAACTGGACAGCTACATGCAAAAGAATGAAACTGGACCACTTTCTTACACCTTACACAAAAATAAACTCAAATGGATTAAAGACCTAAATGTGAGACCTGAAATCATAAAACTCCTAGAAGAAAACATAGGTGGTAATTTCTTTGACACCAGCTGTAGAAATGTTTTTCCATATATGTCTCCCAAGGTAAGAAAAACAAAATTATTGGGGCTATACCAAAATAAAACGCTTTTGCACAATGAAGGAAACCATCAACAAAATGACAGGCAACCCATTTGCAACAACATGGGTGGAGCTAGAATGTAATATGCTAAGTAAAATAAATCAGTCAGAGGAAAACAAATACCATATGATTTCACTCACATGTGGAATTTAAGAAACAAACCAGATGAACATATGGGAAAGGGCAAAAAAAAGAGAGAGAGAAACAAACCATAGGAGACTCAACAATAGAGAACAAACTGAGGGTTGATGGAAGGAAAAAGGAGGGGAATGGGCCAAATGAGTGATGGTTATTAAGGATGGCACTTGTTGGATGAGCACTGGGTGTTATATGTAACTGATGAATCACTCAACTCTATTCCTGAAACCAATATTACACTATATGTTAACCAACTAGAATTTAAATAAAAATCTGAAAGAGAAAAACAAATGGCAAGGCAACCTACTGAATGGGAGAAGATATTGGCAAATGACATATCAGATAAGGGGTTTATATTTTAAATATATGAAGAATGTATGCCACTCAACACCCCAAAAACAAATAATCTGATTAAAAAGGGCAGAAGATCTGAATAGATATTTTTCAAAGAAGACATATAGATGTAAGAAGACACATGAAAAGATGCTCAACAACACTAATCACCAGAGAATTGCAAACCAAAACTACAGTGAGGTATCACCTTATACCTGTCAGAAGGGCTAAAATTTAAAACACACACACACACACACACACACACACACACACACACACAACAAAAACATAAGCAATAACAAGTGTTGGCAAGGATGTGGAGAAAAAAGGAACACTCAGGAACTATTGGTTGGAATGCAAATTGGTGCAGCCACTGTGGAAAACAGTATGAAGGTTCCTCAAAAACTTAAAAAGAAAATTATTATATGATCCAGTAATTAATTTCACTACTGGGTATTTACACAAAGAAAATGAAAATCCTAATTCAGAAAGATATATGTACCCCTATGTTTATTGCAGCATTATTTACAAAGCCAAGATATGAATTACAATCCTTTATAACAGAAGGATATCAATTATGTGAACTAATCAATATTTTAATATGACCCCCCAAAAATATCATTAAGAAAATCAAAACAGGCAGTTTTAAATATATATTCAAAATCTATATGCAAAAATAACCAGGATAATGTCAATCA
Source organism: Felis catus (assembly GCF_018350175.1). NCBI lineage: Eukaryota > Metazoa > Chordata > Mammalia > Carnivora > Felidae > Felis > Felis catus. Next base: position 105,519,092 of record NC_058371.1, on the reverse strand, counting down.
TAGGGGCATAGAAAAAACTAGCTGTCCAGATAGTAAAACATTTCATAAGCTATAGTCATTAAGAATGTGTGATACTTATGCATTAGGCACATTTATGCATTAGAAAAATAGCTCAATAGAACAGAAATGACAAAATCCTGAATTCAATCTAATACATACAGGAATGCAGTATGATAAAAATGATATAGTATTTCAATGATACAGAATTTGTGTAAAATAAAATAAATTCCAAATAGATCAAAGATTTAAACATAAAGACATTTTAAAAGTACTAACATAAAACATAAACACATTTATAATCTCAGAAAAGGTAAGCCTTTCCAAGTGAGTTGCAAAACTCAAACTACAAAAGAAATGATACATTTGGCTGCACCGAAATTTAAATTTTCTGCATATAAAAAATACCATAAATATCAAAAGACAATGACAAGTAAAAAAAAATTACAACTAATGTCACTCACAAATGACTAATTTTCTTATATACATGAATTTTACAAATCAATGAGATAATAATCCAATAGGAAACATAAGCAAGAGAAATTAAAAGGTAGTTCACAGAAAGGAAATACAAATGTTTCTTAACATAAAAAAGGGCATTCAACCTACTTAATAATAAAAGAAATCAAAGTAAACTACTGATCCAATGAACTATTTTTTTCATCTAACAGATTATTGAAAATCAAAAAGTAAGTCAGCCAGGTTGTCAGGTAACAGATTCACTCAAACATAACTTGTGAGAGTATAAATTAGTAAAACTCTAAGAATAGTATAATCTCTATCAAAATTATAAATTCTCATACCCTTTATTTCAGCAATTCTACTAAGAATTGGTCCCACTGACTTGGTGACATATGAGAAAAATTTGATCTATAAAAGGATATTTATTGCAACATTATTTGTATTAGCAAAGATTGACCTCCAAAAATGCCAAGGTCTATACCAAAATCCTATCCTGAAGGTTGGTTAAATAATTGATGGCATATTCCTAAAATGGGTACTATACAGACATCAAAATATTGATTCTATTATATATATATTTCAGCAAGGGAAAATGGCTAAGATACACTAAGTTAAAAAGTAAGGTGTAGAACAGGCAGAACGGTATGCACATTATATTACTATTCCTGATTATGTATCACCTACATAAAATACAATATTATAAACTATGATCATGTATTATATACTAGATATATATCATAGACCAGTTATGAAATATAGCTATATACTTGACATAGAGTGATACTTATGTACATGTATGTATATGTGCATTTATATGTACATACAACACCTCTGAGTATATACAAACAACAGGTGTTATTGTTTGCCTTTCAAAGAAGCACTTTGTACTATTTGTATTATCTATGGCACAAATAATTAGGATACATTTCTAATTACAAATTTAAAGTTGAATTTAAACAAGTATCATTGACAAAAGACCTCCTCCCTTCAATCTTCCTTTCTTGGTGTTCCCGTACTCTTTTCTCTGCATGAGAGTGAACAGAGCAATGTGAAGCTGGTTAGGATGATAAATAGTCTCTCCTAGGCTGGAAAAGATCAGATTCAGAAAAAATAGAGCCATAAAATTTGAAATATTTTCTGGTTAGGGGTCTGCCATCTGTACATTAAAGAAAAAAAATGAAAGGTGTTCCAGACTCCAAGGTCAGAATAAGACAGAGAAAAGGAAAAAATGCTTGGAAATTTATGTTTGCACAGACCTTTTTTTATTTCTCTGATTCTTTAGGCTAACACAGCACACATCAGCAATAGTTTCCAAGCCAAACTGCCCAGCATTTCTGAAGAAAGAAGAAAAAAAAGTGGTGGGCCATTCATTCTAGAACCTGCAAATTCTGCAGACATCTCCATGGGAGCGGCTGTATCTCTAATTATTCTCCTGTGCTAATGCAGACACAAATTACAATTTATTTTAATAATCATTTAAATTAATACAATATGCTAACCACTGAAATTTTCATTTTATTATGAATCAAGAGCCAAAAATAAGAAAAGTTTTATCACACATAAATGCTAGCAATCATGTCATTCATACCAGTTTTAAGGCAGCCCAGTAAAATGAAAATATAAACATATATATTTTCAAAATTCTAAGCACTTGGTTTCCTTCTTCTTTCAGGGAGTGGAAGCGGGTGATATGAGGTCGCAGTTTAATATTTATGTGGGAGTTGTCTATTTAGTTTT